>NC_061114.1:223771965-223908443 GCF_002878395.1 Capsicum annuum | reverse complement strand
GGTCCTCGTTCATCTTATTCCCTCTGATCAGGTGTAACAAGTTGGCCATCGTGATGTTTTTGTTTTTTGTCACCTTAAAACAAAAATTGTCCCTCTTTGCTAACACCTTCTTCGTTTTTTATTCACTGGGGTATGATGAGCAGTTCAGCCCCGTGATCAAACAAAACTCTTTCAAGCCAAAACAGGCAGGCTTGTTGTTAACGCAAAACCACATCTCATGACGCATCTTATCATTCTTAACGTGTCGCAACAGCAAATAATGGACCAACTGCCCATTGAACTTGAGATGTTCCGGCAGGTTTCTCAGGTGTCCAAAATAAGACTGCTTGAATCTTTTCTTCAATTCTTGGTCGACAAAAATTTTCTTAAATTCTCGATAAGCAGCCATTCTTGATCTGATCGATATCTTTGTCGGAAAAGATCCGACCTCGTCAATTATCGTTCGAAGGTCATACCGCTCCACGAAAATGCACCTTGAAAGGTATGGCACGGACAACGAATCATTATCCCCATCATCACTATTAATCCCACTTTCCTCACACTCTTCACTGTCACCACTGACACTCCGCTTGGCAACATCTTCACTAGAATCGAGTAGTCGCTTATCTCCTTTAACTCCGAATTTGATTCGGAGAACGACTCTTCAATTTTCTTTCTTTTTGACACTTTTTCAACTGTCGTAACTCTTCTTTTTCTACTACTACCAGTGGTATCGTCTTTCTGTTTAGGAATAACATTTTTTCTACCCATTTTCAACACAGTCTACACCTAAAGAACAAATCTCCCACTTTCAGTTCATAGACCACAAGTCTATCAACAGAAATAACTCAATAAACAAATGAAACCCCCCCCCCCCACAAAAAAAAAATAAACAAACACCCCACCATTAAACAGTTCACTACACAAACATACAATAATTGAACTAAAATCAAACATGCAAAATATCAAAATACAACAATTACTAAAAATCAAACTAGTGCACCTAATCAAACTAATTAACTATTAATATTTCAATTTTCACTATTTCAGCAATCATGTTTTAAAAGAATTTCATATGTCTGAAAATTGAAATATATCTATGGCATTCTCATTTTATAGACCACGGGTCTACGAACAGAAATAGGACGTTGTTCAAATCAAAATGCCGAAATAACTCTTCAAACAACAATTATACCACCATTCAACACTTCGTTGCTAAAAAAAAATACGATTAATTAAAATACCAAATTCAAAAGAAAAAAAATCTTACATCACTACCAATCGATTAGCAAAAGCAAAAACCATTTAAATGGATCTAGAAATAATCGAAACTCAATTTTAACTAACCTTGCGAAGCAACAACGCCCCCTTAGCAGCTGCAGACGAAGAACGTACGAAAATGGCATTTTTGGGAGAAGTTGTTTGAAAGCGGGAGTTGGGAATTAAAGAGGAGAGAGAGAGAGGGTTTTTCTTTTTGGATATTGGAATAAGTGGAGGGGGTTAGGTGTATTATATTAAATTTGTAAAGTTGTATAAATGATGAATTGGTCCTTTGGCCCACGTGTGAGCCCCACTTTTTTCACTTTTTACACCCTAAACCTAAAAAATAAATCAAAAAGAAATAAGTGGGTATTTGACAAAATAATTTTGCAAAAATTCTTCTTTGCCAATTATTTCCAAGAAAGTACAAGCTTATTAGACCTGCCTGGGAGAAATATACCAGAAAAGTATAGAAAGATTTAAATCTTTGCTAAATTCATGAGAGTACTTCCTCTCTGATAGACTTCATCGGGAATTCTAAGGGTCCTGCCTTTGTTGGTGGGCATGCCTCCAATTACTTAGTTAATCATTCAAATTCTTTATTAGACATCGATAAGTAATCTAAATTTAAATGTCCATCGATAAATCGTGTACATCTTAGATTCACCCATTAAGTCAACATGGTCTCCTTGTACAATATACCACACTTCATACAAAACTGCTTTGTGCATGCATGCCTTCGTCTAGTTTAAAAGGCATAGGATTTTACCATTACATGGGAAGTTTAATATGGGACATGGCACAGACATAATATATACATACTACTGTACATCATCTAACCAAAATACCAAATGAGGTAATTCAAAACTCAAATGTTGTTGATCTTCCGATGCATTCACCAGACACTAAGTGAAATTATGAATAGCCAAAATAAAATAATATACAAGCGGTAACTTTGTTATAATTTAGTCGAGCTTGTTGTTGTCGATCCTGAGGAGGAGATCTTTTTTATACGAATTCAAATTTAATCGATCTCAATAATTATTTAAAAATAAAAAAATAAAAAAATTGGCCCAGCCATGGTGGATGGGCACTGTGGGTGTGTTGCCAAATTCATGTCTTAATCTTTGTGTGATGGGGATTGCGGAGTAAAATTATTGGCTTACAGAAAATTAGCTGCATACTAAAACATGAAAATGTCCTCCCTTTTAAACTTGTTACCAACGTCTATGTATTAGATAAGTGAAGTTGGTTGAAGACATTGATTGATAGACTTCGACATAATAAAAACAACATAATAATATCACTTACCTCTTTTATATTCTTTCAAACCAATCATATCTCCTCTATCATCTGTTATCCTTAAAATCTGCCATTGTTTGGCTCAAACCTCAAATCCTACATATAGGCGTGTCACGTGTGCATACATAAACTTTGAAGTCGATATGTATGTTATCATCCTATAGTTTTAAGTTTTAACTAACAACTCAAGACGTACTATCAACTAATAACATTGTTTTAACTAACAACTCAAAACGTACCATCAACAAATAATTCTTTTATTATCCTTACTTTCCACTTTCAATTCAAAACGTATGTTTAAATTATGAATTTGTCACTAATAAATAATCTAAATCCTAAATTTATCATCGGTAAATTTTAATCTATATTCTTTAAGCACCACCAGTAAATCATTTCAACCCTATTTTAACACTGACAAATTATCTAAATTTTAATATTCACCACCAGCAAATGTATAATTAGAGGGTAAGTACTCCTTTAATTAGTTCACCCTTAATTCAAAAGTAGCAAATTCGAGTTTTGACTCCCGAGTCTGAAATTGCCTTTGTTAGAAAATGTTTTGTTTTAATGTGGGGCAAGCAAATATAGGATTGAACTTACCCTTTCTTTCTATTAGAATCATGAGCTTCTTGTAGTCGGTCATAGAGGGAGATCTTCCTGATCATACAAATTTAAATTCAATCAAACCCCAATTTAATTACCCGACACTCCTGATCATGCGAATTTAAATTCAATCAAACCCCAATTTAATTACCCTTCACTCATTTTGTCGAACAAAGTATTGAACAAAGAACAGAGAACCAAAAACAAACGTAACATGTATGCATCAACTTTGTAAAAAGTTTATCTGAACTTGTTGTGGTCGGTGTTAAGGAGAGATTTTCCTAACGCAAATTCAAATTTAATCATGTCCCAAAATAATTTTAAAAATGAGTGCTGCGCCTTCCTTGGTAATCAATTTCAATATACTGGAATGCTAGCGCACCCCTGGTGGGTGTGCAATTATCCAAATTTAAGGCCAACACACCCATGTTGGATGTTATTCCATGATACCACATTGTGGCGACTAATGGTGCGTCGTGTCTGGTAAAATATTGGATAATTGATTTATAATTCATCGGTGTGGTATGTTAATTTGGGCAGTATTTATTTTTAGTAATCACTTGTTTCGTATTATTTTCTTCTTAGTAAAACACTTATTTGGTAGTGATTTCATTAATTCCCCTCTTTTTCCATAATACTAAAATAAATTGTCATATGAAGTTCATTGCATTGCTCCAATTTCTTCATCCACATGTTTTTTTTTTTTTTTCATCTCCATTCTGAGGCTCGGCTAGTTCGAATACGTACCAGAAAATCGCACTTTGGAGTATAGTGTTCCATAGTAAAGGCAATTGCATTTTCTGGAAAAATCGAGAACTCTTGATAATTAAGGATGGTGGTTACTAAGAAAGAAAGTATAATTCTATTAGGCCTGACTGCCTTTCTTTTATTATTGGAAAAAATCAAAAGGGCAAACGAGTGTTACTGTAACAAGCATGAACAATCATTCGAAGGAGCGAAGCTTTGAGCATTTACTTATATAAAACGTGCTCAGTAAAGGCATACTTGTTCGGTGATGTCACTAATGGATTCGTCAATTCAAAATATATAAATTTTGAATCTGTCATCAAGAAATCACCTAAAATTCTAAACTCAGCGCCGGTAAATTATATAATCTAAATTGTACATTCACCACCAACAAATCATTTAAATTCTTAATTTGACACCGATAAATAATCTAAATCTTGAATACGCCACCGACAAATTATAGTCGATTGTGGGGAGATCTACCCGCGTGAATTCAATTTTGTCTAGATCTAATGCGTTAACCAGATACTCGAATTGTGTTAAGCTTATGATTATAGGACACTGAATGAAAATCAACAACTACAACATACCCAGTATATTCCCATTAAGTAGGGTCTGGGGAGGGTAAGTGTACGCAGTCCATACCACTACCTCAAAGTGAGATAGAAAGGTTGTTTCCGATAGACCCCTGGCTCAGACTAAAACAATAAAACAATCTAAAGCAAGATAAGATAGGAATAGAATAAAGCAATCTAAGATAAGATAAGAAATAGCAATAAAACAAGATACAATGGAAAATAACACCGTCAATAATACCCAAAGCAAGATACTTCAAGTATACACCCAAAGGATACAACCTCCTAATTCTGACTAACCTTCTACTCTAATTCGCCTCCTCCACAACTTTCTATCCAGGGTCATATCCTCGATAAGCTGAAGCTACTTCATGTCATGTCTAACCACCTCTCTTCAATATTTCTTCGGTCTACCTCTACCTCGCTTGAAACCATCCCTAGCCAACCTCTCATACCTCCGCACTGGGACATCCGTGCTCCTCCACATCACATGATCGAACCACCTCAATCTCGTTTCCCTCATCTTGGCTTCCACCGAAGCCACGCCCACCTTATCTCGAATAACCTCATTTCTAATCCTATATATTCTAGTACACCCACACATTCACCGAAGCATTCTCATCTCCGCCACCTTCATCTTCTGGATATGGGTCTTCTTAACAGGCCAACACTCTGTTAAGGTTTTTGCCCTGATTTTCTTACTATATTTAAGTTTTATTTTTTCTTAGAAGGAAAATAAAAGTTACCATAATTAATTTTACTTTTCCTGAAAGAAAAATATAAAACTTTTCCTTATTTGGCAAACCTCTTTCTTGAAGGAAAGGTTTGGACATCTATAAATAGAAGACCCCACTTCTCATACAATAACACAATAGCATCTACAATGTAGTCTTTAAAGAGTCTTTGTTTAGGAGGAGATTTTTGCCAATAAATTTTAGGATTTTCAATTTTATTTTTAATATGTAGGTCGTTCATATCCAATAACATATTTTTAGTTAAATTTTTCGTGTGTCGTCTGATTTATCGTCTTATGGTTTGCAACTAATAGCTTCCGCATGACGCCCTCTCGATTTCGAACCCAACACACTCCGCCCCATACAATAAATCTGGTCTAACCACCACTCTGCAGAAGTTTTCTTTTAAGTTTGGGATGTACCTTTTTGTCATACAAGATATCGGAAGCGAGCCTCCATTTCATTTACCCTACCCCGATCAGATGAGTGACATCTTGGTCAATCTTTCCATTTCCCTGAATCATCGACCCCAGATAAAAAATAGCAAACAAGCATCAACTTGATACAAAATTTAGCCAATCTTACGGAGAGGTTTTTCTAATATGAATTCAAAATTAATCATCGTTGCAACAGATGTCATTATCTGTTTGATAATTTTCAATAGATAAGTCATCTGTAAGATTTTTTCAATATGAATTCAAAATTAATCAGACCTAATTAAATAGGGTAAAATATTAAGCCCATCCATGGTGGCTGGGCATTCAGGTGTGTCACCGTGAATACCTCGTTTCTTGATTTATTCAAATTTTTGGAATGCTAACGCAGCCATAGTGGGTGTGCATTTATCCGAATTCATGGAAAACACGCCCATGTTGGGTGCTCTATCATGATACCACATTGTGGTGACTAGTTGTGTGTCGGACAATTAATTTATAATTGTTCGTTGTGGTATTCTTAATTTGAGCAGTGAGTACTCACTCGTTTCGTATTATTTTCTTTTTAGTAAAACACTTGCTTGGTATTGATTTAATTTAATTATTCCTACTTTTTCTGTAATAATAAAAGTTTTTTTTTTTTGTCGGACGAAGTTCATCGCATTGCACCAATTCCTTCATCCACATAGTACTCTTTAGACTTTTTATCTCGTATTCATTTTGGGACTCGACTAGTATGAATTACATCGAAAAATCTCACTTTGGAGTAAAGTGTTTCATCCTAAAGACCGACTTCATTTTCTGGGAAACTCAATGGATTACTTTTACACTCCATGGTCACAACTCACGTGAAAGTGCAACTTTATTAGACCTGGTCGGGAGGAGCGGACAAAAAAAGTATCAAAAGAGTAGAGTCTTCACACAGTTCTTGAGAGAACTCCAATTGACTTTCTCAAAAATCTTGAGGGTCGCTCCTTTGTTGATGGGCACACCCCCAATTTCTTAAGTTTGATAATTATGTCTGATCAACGCAACGCGCTTCCAAAAAATTAAAAAAAAAATTCGTAAAGTCGATTATTATGTAGTGTTACTATTACCAAGGAAATACTGCCTTCTTAAAAATGTTGGAAGAACTCGAAGGGGCAAACTAGTGTTGTGGTAATGAGCCACAACAATTGTAAGTTGGACATTTCTACTTACATGTTTGTCATCTGAATTCCTGAACCCACTAAAAAGCAATATTTTAAATCTTTTTTGGATGAGTATAACACGCTCTCCCCCACGTCAGCTGTTATGTCAGCTGCCACGCCTGACACACCTGCCACGTCATCTGCCACGTCATTTAAAAAAAAGTATTACATTAAATTTCAAGTCAGTTTTAAAATGCTACATAACAAATTAAATATTAAAATTAATTTAATTAAATAAGAAAAATTTATAAATTGTAGAAAAATTTGAATAATCATGTTTTTATTTTTTTCTCACAAATTAAACAACAAATCCATTCCAAATAATTAAAATTCTTCTCCAACTAATTTAAATTTTTAACTACAAATTCATATATACAAACATAATAAATTTTTTATTTTTAAATTTGAATATTTTTAACAAATTCACAAAAAGTTTAATTTTTTTCAAACGAAATTCACTAATTTTTTTCAGTATTCACTATCACTCACTTTCAATTTAAATTTAAATTATAATCCCCCAAAAAATAAAAAGATTTCAAATTTAAATTTTAATTAAAAAAATGAAAAGAATTGAATTGAGACGGAAAATTAAAATAAAAAATAAAAAGTGAACGTGCGCGGCGGGGGGGCTGGAAGAGTGTTGGGGTGGGGTGTGGAGGCTGGGGTGGGGACGGGGCTGGGAGGGGTATGGGGGCTGGGGCTTGGATGAGGAGGGGCTGGTGAGGTATGAGGGGGTGGGGACAGGGCTGGGTGGGGTGGAGAGCATGGGGGTGGGGTGGGGGTGCGGACGGGCTGGGGTGGGGAGGGAAAAACTATATTTTTATTTTTTAAAAATTTTTTAAAATATTTTTAAATTTTTAAAAATATTTTTAAATTAAAAAAGATGGAGGGAAAAAAAAACCTTTTTTTATTTTTTTAAATATTTAAAAATATTTTTAAATTATCTTAAATTTTTAAAAATATTTTAAAATTTAAAAAGATGGAGGAAAAAAGGATCCTTTTTTAAAAAAAAATTAAATTTAAATTTTTTATTATTTTAATATAAAATTGACCAAAAATTGACCCCCACTCGTACCCCCAGGCGAATGGTTACACTCTCTTTGTCCTAGTCACCATAACCTTGCCACATAGGCAAGGTCAACGGTCAAAGGGTACAAAATGTTGTTTTTTGATGGGTTAAGGGTTCAGATGACAAACATGTAAGTAGAAGTGTTCAACTTACAAAACTGACATAGTACAGGGGTGCAGAAGATCATTTTGCCAATTGTGCCGGACCAATTCTACAAGCTTCCAGAATCAAAAAAAATCGTAAAGTCGATCATTATGAGAGAGAATTTTATCCACACCCAGTATTTACACTAAGTCAATACAGGCATGTCATGTGTTTGAATGTAAAGTTCATTATACATTACATTGGAAGCCAATACATTCATGGCATGTCTTGAAGGGGCGGACGAGTGGTGTGGTAATGAGCGCAAACAATCATTTGAAGAAGCGGAGCTTAGAGTGTTTACTTATGTAAAATGCACTCTAATGACATATGATGGTCAGCGACCATACTAATCAGCCGATTTAAAACATTTAAAAATTGAATTTGTCATGAAAAAATTACCTAAAATCCTAAATTTAACACCGATATATTATCTAATCTAAATTCTATATCCAATATCAGTAAGTAATTCAAATTCTTAATTCAACACCAATAAATAATCTAAATCTTAAACGATACTCCAATAGATCATGTAGATCTCAAATTCAGGACCCCAGCAAATAGACACGGTTTCCTCGTACGATACATCAACTTCACAGAGCATGCGTGTCATCATCTAGTTTCAAGGCATAGGTTTTTTACCATATCAGGGAAATTTTGATATAGAACAGGTGTAATATATACAACTGCCATCTAACCAACAATAGAATCACAAACTTGTTATAGTCGCTCCTAAAGAGAACATCTACCCAGGGCAAATGCAAATTTTGTCTAGCTCCAATGTGATAACCATCATTCGAATTTTGCTAAAGTCCAAAATTATTATTATCAAACAACGAATAGTGAACATACGACCTAATCGAAGGAGTTCAACAGTTGTTATATATACATAAGAAATAATTTTAACTATATATATATATAGCATAATTTTCTAACGAAGGGGGTACGGATGAACCCCCCTACTTGAAGGGTAGCTCTGCACCTGATACTATCGACTTTCAATTCAAAATGTTTAAATTCTGAATTTACTAGTGACCAAATAACCAAAATTTTAAATTCACCACCAATAAATCATCTTGTCTAAAATTCTACATTCGCCACTGAACCAAATTGTGAACCAACTTTGCTTCTTAGGGTTGGTAATCGACCATACTATCATTACTGGTTTCATCTGCGAACAAGTTCTGCTAGGGGCTCAACCCGAGCCTATGTGCGATGAACGAGATGAAGTAGAGTTCAAAACCATTAATCTGCATATCTACAGATCTCAAATGCACTCGTACCCCTAGACCAAAGCCTGATAGTATTGAGCTGCTACTGCTGAGTTGTACAATTAATTTGCAACTAGCAGGTTGTTAGAGTTTGTTAGAGTGGTCATGTGCTAATCACGTGTAGCAGTTGAGATGGGTTATGTCGGTGCTACACTTCTATATATAGAAGAGATAAGAGGTGCACTAGTTTAGTTTTCAAGTTAAGAGAGAAGACACAGTATAGGAACATGTAAACTCATGAGTTTCATAATGGAGTTTTAGCTTCTGCTTCTTTTTAATTCAGTGATTATGTATAAGTTATCATGGTATCAAAGCCAGCGATCGAGTGACGAAGTGCTAGTAGTCGATTGGGATTTTCATTGATACTTTTTGAGCTACAACAATGGTGAGTGATCAAAGAGAAGAAACTGCAATTGATCCGCAGAAGGATCACAATCATTCTCTGCATCTACAGGCATCTGATACTCTTAGTGTTGCCTTGCTTCCGATAAAGCTCACAGGTCCAGAGAATTATGAAATATGGAGCAGATCCATGCGATTGGCACTACTAGTCAAAAACAAACTTGGATTTGTTAATGGCACATGTGCAAAGAATTTGTATAAAGGGAACTTGGCGATTCGATGGGAGAGATGTGATGCAGTTGTGTTGTCTTGGATTAGTGCAGCTATAGCACCAGAATTAATGACAAGCATCGTGTATACATCAAGCTCAAAAGAGGTCTGAAGTGATTTCAAAAAGAGGTTTGATAAGTCCAATCTAACCAGAATTTTTCACCTATGGAAAGAAATCAGTGTGATGACTCAAGGAACCAATTCTGTCACATCTTACTACTCTAAAATGAGAGATTTGTGGGATGAGATAGATGTTATGGTGCCTTCTCCTACTTGTGAATGTGTAGAGTCAAGCTCGTATGTTGAACATATGAAACAACAGAGATTGTTGCAGTTCTTAGTAGGGTTGAATGAGAGTTATGCTCAAGTAAGGAGTTCCGTTTTGCTTAGTCCAACAGTTCCTAATGTAAGCCAAGCTTATTCAATGGTAATTCAGGAAGAAAGCCAACGAAAACTAGGTCTAGTTGAGGACAGAAATGAACCTCTAATAATGTTGGCTGGCAGAAACCAGAACAACTCTACTCAGCTGTGCAGTTTTCAACCACAAAATCATACTTTCCAGGGAATGAAGTTACAAGGACAAAACTTCCAAGGGAAGAGATCTGGCATCATTTGTGAACATTATGGGTATAAAGTTCATACAACAGAGACTTGTTACAGAATTGTAGGTTTCCCTGTTGATTTCAAAAGTAAGAAGAAAATGTCCACAGATGCAGGAATAATGCCTCATGCTCATACCTCTGCAACTGAAACATCAAGCTTAGAAAGGAATGAAGAAAGATCAGGATTAGATTCTCAACTCTACTTTCCTGGTGGATATTTCACAAAAGAACAATATGATCAGTTTCTCAAAATAATGGTGCCTAAATATACTGCTCATTGTGAGACTAATGCTGCAGCAGGTATGCATGTCTGTGATAATTCTACAGGTAATGCAGTTAAGTGGATCATTAATCCTGAAGCAACACATCATATAACCTATTGTAAACATATGTTGAGTGAATGTAGAATATTATTAGCATCACAAAATAATAAAGTGCAAGTGCCAACAGGAAGTAAAATCAAAGTAGAGCACACTGGAAATACAGTAATTCTGGAAACTGCAAGCTGACTAATGTCCTCCACGTGCCAAATTTTTGATTCAATTTATTGGCAGTGTCTAAACTGACTAAAGATCTGAATTGTATGGTGTCTTTTTATCCTGACATGTGTATGATGCAGGCTATCCCTACTGGAGAAGTGATTGGGATTGGTAAGGAAGAAAGAGGGTTTTACATCTTAAGACACAAAATACTATCAGTTGTTGGTAATGTTATTCAAGGCAAAAGATTGACAGAACAACGGTTGTGGCATCTTAGATTGGGGCATCCATCTATGCAAGTGATGAAGCATATTTCTTTTTTAAAGAACCATGTTGACATAAATGTTCTAGAAGCCTGTATGATTTGTCCTCTGGCTAAACAATGCAGACTCAAGTTTCCCTGTAGTCTTACTAAGTCGAGTAGTATATTTCAGCTTGTTCATTTGGATGTTTGGGGACCTCACAAACATCCTACTTATGACAGAAAACACTATTTCTTAACTATAGTTGATGACTATAGTAGGTTTTCATGGATTTCATTGTTACAATCAAAGAAAGAAGTCATAGTTGTGTTGAAAAGTTTTATAACCATAATTGGTAATCAGTTTGATTGTGAAATAAAAGTTGTCAGATCAGATAATGGAACTGAGTTTTCTAATAGTCATATGAATGATCTATTATCTTCTTTTGGTATTATACATCAAAGCAGTTGCCCATATACACCACAAACCAATGATGTTGTTGAAAGGAAACATAGACATCTTTTAGAGATGGGAAGAGCAATGAAGTTACAATCTCATGTTCCAAGTAGATTTTGGGGTGATTGTGTGCAAACTGCAGCATATCTGATTAATAGATTGCCTACAGCAGTGTTGAATGGAAAATCACCTTATGAGTTATTGTTTGGACATACTCCTAGATTGGATCACCTTAAGGTGTTTGGTTGCTTGTGTTTTGCTAGTGTATTACCTAGAGGTGACAAATTTGAGGCTAGAGCAAGGAAGGCTGTGTTGCTAGGATTTTCTACTACACAAAAAGGATATAAATTGTATGATTTGGACAACAAAAGTTTTTTTGTTAGCATAGATGTTACTTTTCAAGAAGAAGTGTTTCCCTTCAAAGTTTTGCAATCAACTAAGGATGTTTCTCCATTATTGGCTCCATTTTTAGACCTTTCACATTTGCAAAACCATGCTTTGCCTATTCAGCAGCTAGTGCTGCAACCCTCAGACATGCACTCTACAGGACCTGTTGCACCTTCACTTTATGATGGTGTCTTAGAGCCTGATTCTCTTGCTGAAAAAGAACCTCATGGGAATGATTCACATGAGGAACATGTAGATACTGATGTTCCATCTGCTAAGAGACCTTCAGTACTTCCATATGATGAGGCAATTTTAGTAGCACCAATATATGCAGATCCTATTGAGATTCAACAGACCACTGGGGGTGTTAGGAAAACACATAGAACTAGCAATAGCAAACCTCCTATATGGATCAAGGATTTTGTTGTGCCTAAAAAATCTAGTCCTCATTCCATTACTAATCATGTCTGTTATGATAATATTACTACAGGTTATAAAGCTTATTTGCAAGCTTTCTCAGTTACTATGGAACCCACCTTATTCCATGAAGCTTCTCAAGACAAACTTTAGATTGATGCTATGCAGCAGGAAATACAAGCTTTAGAAGACAACAACACATAGACTATAGTAGATCTGCCTCTAGGAGAGAAGGCAATTGGCTCAAGATGGGTATACAAAATTAAGTACAAAGCAAACGGTGGGGTGGATAAATATAAAGCTAGACTAGTTGCAAAAGGTTACACTCAAAGAGAAGGTTTTGATTACCACGAGACCTTCTCCCCAATTTCAAAGATGGATCTCCCTCTTGGTTTTCAACAAGCTGGAACATCTAACTCTAAGATTTGCAAACTTAAAAAGTCTTTGTATGGATTAAAGCAGGCATCCAGGAACATCAAGCTTACTGAGGCTCTTCTGGAAGCTGTTTATTCTCAAAGTGCCCATGATCACTCATTGTTTATCAAGAAAGAAGGGGCTGATTTGGCAGCCATCTTAGTTTATGTGGATGATCTGTTGATCACTGGAAATTTTTCTCAGCTGATTCAAGAAGCTAAAACTACACTACATGCTAACTTCAAGATAAAAGATTTGGGAAGTCTAAAATATTTCTTGGAAATTAAAGTTCTAAAGTCCAAAGATGGAATCTTGCAAAATCAGATGAAGTATGCCCTGCAACTCATTTCAGAAGCTGGTCTTAGTGGAGCTAAAGTTGTAAGCACTCCATTAGAATTCAACCACAAATTGACTAGTGTGGAGTTTAATCAACATCTTGGCACTACCAATGATCCAGAGCTAGAAGATATTACTGCCTATCAGAGATTGATTGGCAAGTTGTTATATCTGACCATTACCAGACCTGATAAATGTTTTAGTGTAAAAGTTCTAAGTCAATTCATGCAACATCCTAAGGCATCACACTGGGAGGCAGCACTTAATATAGCCAAATATATCAAAAACTCACCAGGTTTTGGTGTCTTACTCAAGAAAGGAACAGGTCCTACAACACTTACAGGTTATTGTAATTTCAACTGGGCTTCATGTCCCAACACAAGGAGGTCGGTCACTGATTATATGGTAAAACTTGGAGACTCTTTGATAGCTTGGAAATCAAAGAAGCAACAAACCATTAGTCGAAGTTCTGCTGAAGCAGAATATAGAAGTTTGGCATCCCTTATTGCAGAATTGGTATGGCTAGCTGGATTACTTAAGGAGCTGCATGTTCCAATCACTTATCCTATCTCTGTCTTTACTGATAGCAAGTCAGCCATTCAAATTGCTGAGAATCTTGTATTTCATGAGCGGACTAAGCATATTGAGATTGATTGTCACTTCATCCAAGAAAATGTAATCCAATGTCATCAGCCCTCAATATCTTTGCACTGCCTTGCAACCAGCAGACATTCTTACTAAAGGTCTTGGTGCCCAACAACATTATCTCCTTTTGACCAAACTTGGTGTGTTAGACATCTTCCACCCTGCAGTTTGAGAGGGTGTATTGAGCTGCAACTACTGAGTTGTACAATTAGCTTGCAACTAGCAGGTTGTTAGAGTTTGTTAGAGTTGCCATGTGCTAATCACGTGTAGCAGTTGAGATGGATTAAGTCAGTGCTACACTTCTATATATAGAAGAGATAAGAGGTGCACTAATTTAGTTTTCAAGTTAAGAGAGAAGACAGAGCATAGGAACATGTAAACTCATGAGTTTCTTAATGGAGTTTTAGCTTCTGCTTCTTTTCAATTCAGTGATTGTGTAGAAGTTATCAGATAGCTCCGGCTCAAACAGAAGTACTCATGAAACAAAACCAAGATTCAAAAAAATTGGCAATCCAACTCGAGACCTTTTGCACACATCGTCGCCATTACAAATAACACAAAAAAAAAAAAAACAGATTGAAGAATTGATTTGCATCCAGCAGATCTGAATATTTCGCAAGCACCACTTTGCTTTTTGAAGTACACAACATGTGCCATAATGTATGATGATTTATTCCATTCAAGAAGTTTCATGTCTAAAGTCCAAACTTCTAAATAAATGTTTTAATAGAATCCCTAGGAGACTAACACATCCAGTCAAAATTCAGTTCCACTCCTCATTTGGAGGGATTTTGATTAAATTCTACATTCCATGCTTGAAACAAATAGATTAAGCACATTCACCATTCACCATTCACCATTCAAGCAGAGGAACTCGGCGGCAGACTTTCAGCTTACTTGTTGCTGGTGAGTACCATACACTGGATATGCACCATAGGCAGCATACATCCCTGGGTCATGTGGTGGTTGGAAAGCATACCCGTAACCATCATAGAAATGTCCTCCATAGTATGGCCCAGTCCACTGGTTCCCAAATTCAGATCTTGACTGCAAATATTCCACGGAGAGTTTTTGAGTAATACAAGCATACATGAGAGAGTTATAGAATATGGCGAGTGACAGCTTAGCTGGTGCCAGATGCATTTATCTGAGATTACATATCTCTACCGGCCCAACCACCAACAGTCATTTCACACCCACAGCTTCTAAATCGCGTATGCAGCATGATAATCGAAACCCACTTCTACCAACAAGCATAACTTAAGAGTTTCTGTGAGTCGAGCAAATGTTGGACACTAGAAAAGCTATTGAGACATGACAGATGCAACCACTAGTCTAAGCATTAGTTTCTTTTTCTTCGAAGACATAAAACTTCAAAGAAGCAATAGAGAGGAGACAGAGTTGAGCAACACAATCACAAATAGAGAACATACTGAAGCACATGGTTTCTAACTGCTTAATTGGACCAAGTTGCACTTTATCAGAGATAACATAGCGACTACTACCACCCTCAGAAATCAGAAGGAGAGGGTGGAGCAAATATTTTGATCTCCTTACAGCATAAAACCAGAAGTATGTTATTGTAAAACTCTAACGCTTCCTCAACAGCTTATGCAGCTATAATAGATATCCCACTTCTATTGACAAGAGTAACTAGGAGTTTCCATAATAACTATGAGACACCACATGTGCTAGCCACTGGATTTATGACCTTCACTAAGCATTTGCTCGCCTGTATGGAGATTATTTTCATTTTCCAAAGACATAAACTTCAAAGAAGCAACAGCGAACAGACAAAGAGGTGATGGGAGAAAGAGATAATACCTGTTTATTTGCTGGGTTTCGTCCCCAAGAAAGGCGCACTGTTTGCTTGCCAATAGCAGTTCCGTTCAACTTCTGTAAGGCCTCATCAGCATCATTCCTGCCACAACAAATTATATAGATTTGTTACTGTATATTCAGCGTCTAATAAGATATCTAAAGAATCGAAAAATCGCAATCGACAAGCTACCTGTTTGCGAATTGCACAAATCCACATCCTTTCCCAACTGGTATTTTTACAGAAACTATTTCACCATACTGTGCAAAAGGCTGTCTAAGATCTTCATCACTGACATTGGGGTCAAGACCTCCAACAAAAATCTATGATGATATCGATTAGCAAAGGGACTCAAAAATTAGAAAAAAAGAGTAAAGAGTAGAGTAGTTAACAAACTGTGGTATTTGTAGAATCTGCATCAGGTTGTGATCCTTGAGCTGGTCCACCATTGGAGTATCCACCTACCAAATGCAGTTCAGAAGCAAGTATTAAATACCACGAAACAGTCAACTCAACTACACAACATCCACAGTAATTGTTGGAAATTAATGAACCATTATTTTGATGTTTACACTATAAATATGGTTAAACCGCAAAATAAAAACAACTAACTACTGCAACTTATGGAGAACTGCAAATGATGTGAAATTGGAAACAAAACCTAATGGTTAATAATGAAAGAAGCACATTAATTAACTTTCCTACTTTAGACAATTTTAATGATTTATATGTTAAACCGCAAAAGAAACACAACTAACTTCAACTTATAGAGAATGGCAACTGAAGTGAAATTGGAAACAAAACCTAATGGTTAATATGGAAACAACCACAGTAATTTACTGTTTTAGACAATTGTAATGATCTATCAAGTTACCACAAATCTCATTCTTGCTTTCACTTTTAGGTGCCTAAACACAACCTGATACATCCTGGTTGTAACTAAAAAACTCACTTTTGTTGTGAAAATATCAGCTAAAAATAAACAGTTACAAGCAAAGATGACAGTTACAAACACAACCTCAAGAAGATGACAGCTACTTAACAATCAGGTGAGGTACTTGAATATACCCATTTCTCACTAGTTAGAGGAAAGGGGTTGATCTCTTTCCCCTCCTCTTCTTCAAGAATTAGATTTTTGTTAAAGTTGACTCAAAAAATCAATTGCTACCTCACGGAGGTAGCTAAAGAGGCTGTTTCTGGAGGACCCTCGACTCGCATACAACAAATCAAAAAGTATGTATGAAAAGGAAAAAGAGATAGTGAAGAAAACATAGCAACTAATAAGAAACACACAAAAAAAAAAATAGTGCAGCAACACATGACGGTAGAAATCAAAAGCAAGACACTACAGAATAAGGCTAATACTTCGACAAAAGCACCACTAAGTCTAAAATTACATTGCTCATTACCTTGAGAAGAAAATTGTTGCTGGTATCCTGATGATTTCCGTGGTGTCGCGGCACCAATTCGCATAGGCCTGCTAGAACAATACACACCATTCATTTCAGTCATAGCTTGAGACCTCTCATTATCATCTCCAAACCTTACAAAACCATATCCTTTTGAACGACCAGTGTTGGCATCTATGACAACCTTAGCAGCTTTAACAGAAGGGTATTTTTTGGCAAAAGTTTCATGCAGCAAGGTATCAGTAACATCTGCAGCTAAATCTCCTACAAATATGGAAAGATCGGAACCGTTGTTTGCTCGCTTGTCACCCATGCTGAATGTAGCCCAATTCAGACGGAAAGGTTGTTCCACATTAGGCATTGTCATGCAAGAATATGTCTGCAGAACTTTCTCTGCAGATGCATGTGTGAAGAATTCCACAAACCCATATCCTTCAGAGAAACCAGTCTGTTTATTGCGAATTACCTTGATGGAGGCAACCTGCACAAACAGGACCATATAAGCTTACAAGAAAACCATGAGGTTAAAGACTTCACTTTCTACCTTTTAACCATATCACAAAGTCAACTTTGGATGAGCAATCCGTCAAATTTAACCTCCAAGCACATTCGAGAATTTTAAATGGTTCGTTCTGTTTCCAGTATAAATATATGTTAAACTGATATAACTGCTACCAGGAGTGCATATGATGTCATTACTTGCTTATATTTTTTTGTCATTCAGTTTGAGCACTGGATCGAGAGCCTCATAGTTCACCAACTTGGTGTGGCATGACTTATCATGCTCATTAACATGGACAAAAACAATTCATGTGTACTGTGCTCTTAGCATATAGCAGCCTTGTGCGCCAAAAGAATGCCAAGGGCTGTGCTTTCTCAGAAGGTTCTCAATAAAATCTTAGTTAATTACATAAAATTAGCAATTTTAACGGTTATCATCCAAAACTCTGCTGAACATCAGAAAGGCTACAATGAAGAGAAAATAGATGTTTCAAGAAAAACTTATGCTTTTATTTGTCTCCTCACCAGAGTTGCCTATTGTAAAGAGATCAACATTTGAACTTGGAAATTTAATATTAAGATCATTATACTCCAGCAAGACAGAAACAATCCCACTGACTATCAAAGAAGTTATTCTATATTCTAATCTTCTCTCTACTCTAAGATCTTTTAAGAAAAATCCAGATTACATAATTAGAGAGTTCAGAGAAGTTGATACCGAAATTTGACAACTAGCGATGATGTCCTTAAAACATTTTATAACATGAACCCTTCCAAACTACCTTGAAACATTAGACAGTACCATTTATGCTTGTAACTATCTTGTTATCTGCACTATTGTCTAGCCATCTCAAACAACAATAATTACCATATCAGAAACATCAAGTGAGATTGTGTGATGAACTCATATCAACCAAATCGTCAAGATTATACCTTTATAGTAACTCCAAAGCATGTTATGGTATTAAAGAGGAAACTTAAAAGGCTGATGACGGGTTAACTGATCTTAATTAAAATTTGGATTCAATAGCAAAAGTTTCAATCTTGAACATAATTTTTTTATAAATATTCCAAAGCTACTTCCCTCTAACCAAAGCTGTCAATATGAGCTCGACTCGAATACAGAAATGATGCGACGAACATCGTCTACTTAATTGACAATAATATGCTAAAATTAAATTAGAATCACTAATTAAACTAGTAAAATTATTCCCTTCCCCTTTTTCACAATGGAAATAATAACTTACCTTTTACAAACTATTTTCTCTAAAGAAAACATGCAATTAATGAAGACATATATATATATATATATATATATATTTTAGAAACATTCTTCAGTTTATTTCCTAATTAAAACATAGACCAATCATTCAAACTATCTACACTCCTAATTATCAACATTCCATTTATTGAAAAAATGTAAACTTTACTTAAAGAAATAGTGACAACAGCTAGATAGTAGCTATAAATCATTCTACTCAATCTAAATAAGCAAATAAATCCAGATTCACACGCAAATATGGTAATTAGGAAAAAACATTTATGGAAAACATTTATCACGTGTCCAAAAATGTACCATATCTATTCTATATAACTTATAAGTGCATGAAATTAATCGAAGTACGCATAAACTGAACTAACTTATAACGAAAAATTAAAAAAACAACCTCGTTTGTGGAAGCAAAGCAGCTACGTAGATAATCCTCATCCATCCAATTATGAAGGTCGCCAACCCAGATCGTTCGGTTCTCATTGTTATTAGATCCTCCACCTTGCTGCTGATGATGTGGCGACGGCGAATGCGGCGGGTGATGTCCGCCGCCGCCGCCGTGGATAAGGTGGTGGTGATGGTGTGGATGATACGGCATATAGTGAGGTGAATAATGCGGTGCCGGCATCATTGGATGCTGCATTACCATCGCCGCCGCCGGATACTGCATCGCCACCCAAGGCTGCGCCGCCGCTGCCGCCGTGGGTACAACCGCCGCTGCACCACTCACTGCTGCCGGTGGAGAAGCCGTTAACTGTGACGACGAAGATGCCGCCGCCGGTGGTGGCGGCTGCTTGTTTTCATGAGATTCAGTACCATTGTTCCTCTGCATCTTTACCTCAAACCCTAGAGTAAACAAACTCACATACAAGTAAAAAAAAGCTTTATTTATACTTGCTATAAATATAAATAAATAGAAATAATTATTATTGTTATTTCTATGATTAAACAAAAAAATATATATATATATATATATATACTCTTTTCTTTTCGTATTATTTGATTTATGGTAAATTGTCAAAACTTACTTTGTATTATTCACCCATATTAACTTGCCAAACTCGTTTCATATTATTTATTTTTATTACTTGATTTATGATAACTTATCAAATTTATTTTGTATTATTTATCCATGTTAACTTGTCAAATTTATTTTATATTACTTAACTCGGGTTAATTTATCAAACTCATTTTATATTATTTATTCATGTTAACTTATCAAACTCGTTTTATATTACTTGTCCATGTTAACTTGTCAAACTTGTTTCACATTACTTGACTTATGTTAAATTATCAAACTCGTTTTATATTATTTGACCTAGGTTAAGATACTCATATTATTTGACGCATATTAACTTGCAAAACTTATTTCTTATTAGTTAATGCATATTAATTTGTCAAACTCATTTCGTATTATTTATTCACGTCAACTTATCAAACCTCTTAAGGAAGCTTTACTTGACTCGTGTTAACTTGTCAAATTCCTTTTATCAAATTTCTTAAGAAAGTTTTAATTAAATATATACAACAACAACAATATATTCAGAATATTCCCACGTAATAGGGTTTGGGGAGGGTAAAGTTTACGCAGTTCATACCATTATTTCTAAAGAGATAGAGAGGCTGTGTTTTAATTAGACATATATTTTACTAAATTAATTTTTAATTATACTTTAAAACTTTAAATTGGAATAATTATTTAATGCTAAACTAATATAATTAATGATATTTTAGAATTTCAAATTTAATTATTATTATATTATATTATATTATTATTTAATACTAAAGATAGTATAACAATAAAATATTCAATATTCCGTCGAAGTGAAATCTAAGGAGAATTGACTGTATGTAATTTGTATTCCTATTTGAAAAGTGGAATAGAGAATTTATTTCTAATAGATATTCGAATCAAAATAAAATACTGCTTAATATTAAAAATAGAATAGAGAAAAATAATAAAATTTTCTTAATTTACAAGAATGAACAAGTAATTTAACATATTTATTTTTAGTATAAAATAAATTTCAATGAAAAGGAAACCAAGATAAGTATGTCATGGAGATAGATATGGCTGCAAGTGAATCTAGAGCAAAAAAAGAAAGAGAAGATGATGACGAATTCAGTAAAACTCTGTATGAAATATCAACCGCTGGATTGATCGGTGGTCTTCAATATCCACCGTTGATTTTCAAGAATGTTTTTGGATATGTTCTGACTATTAAATCTTACCTTGTTCGTATAAATTTGGTCGGCTACTTTATTTATTTGTCTTTTTGCACCTCTTTTGGTAATTATTTTTACAGTTACAGTTATTATTGATTTTGGTGAAAGTGGGAATATTTACGTACACTACACTTTGTTGATGTTTCTTTTTTTACAGTGATGGACGTATGACAGAAAATTATTGTGTGCTACTCCATTTTATTTTTTTTTGTTTAAATCATGTTTGGTACCTGTTTTTTAAGAATTTAATTATATTTAAATTCGCTCCACATTAAATTTTATTTGGAGAAAAAAACTCTCAACAGAGTATTTATTTATATCTAGGATCAAATCCTCTATCTCTGAATAGATTGAAGCAGCTTATTTCCGCTGCGCCACCACTACTGCCATTGATGTGTTACTCCATTTAATAGTACATAAGTAGTTGGACTGGCGACATAAATTTCTTCTTTGATGATACATGTGGAAAAGACTGAAATTTCCCTATTTCACTTGTTTGGTCACTTGCTAAACTAATGTTTGATCATAAAAATTATTTATTTATTTCGTTTTAAAAAAATAATTTATAAAAAAATAAATTTTTTTTTATAATATTTTAATTTTAACTTTTCACATAACATATTTAGGATCATAAGATTAAAGAATATTTTGATATATTTGACATAATTTTAATTTAAGGCCACAAAATTTAAAATTTTTCTTTATTTTCTTAAATTTTGTGTTAAGTCAAAGTAGGTCATTCTTTTTAAAACGAAGGGAGTATAATTTTTTGAAGTTGAAGTTATATTTAATCATAAATATAAATTAAAGTTATTTTTATTGAGAGAAGTATGAGTAAAAACAAGTAAAACTTGCTTTCTCTTTCTCAAATATAATTCTGAAATTATATTTGAAATTTTCATGGTCAAACACTTATAATTTCCACTTTTTTCACTAAAGTGAAATAATTTTTCGAAAAAAAATAAAAATATTTCATGACCAAATGGCTGCTAAGTAAACGTTTGGTGGTGAAAATTAAAAAATCTTAAGTTGGAGCTGGAGTTAGAGTCGAAATTAGAATTAAAATTGGAGTTAAAATTGTATTTGTTCATGAATATAATTAGATTTAGTTTTTTAATTTTTGTGAGAGAAAAGATGGAAAAAATGAAATACAACTTCTTTTGTTTTTCACTTTTTTAAATTCAACTCCAAGTTGTATTTAAAATTTTCATGGCCAAACATTGACTTAAATTGAATTTAACATAAAGTGAAAATTATTTTTGAAAAAGTGAAAAATTTTCTTTTTCAATCGTGTATATATAATAATAATAATAATAATAATAATAATAATAATAATAATAATAATAATAATAATAATAATAATAATAATAATAATAATAATAAAGAAGAAGAAGAAGAAGAAGTTGTGTGACCCTCCATTAATTTTTTGACACATAAGTTATAGACCCCTATCTTTTTAATTTTGTAATGAAAGCAATGAATAAGAGAGAGAAAATATATTTATATAATTCATATGGGTCTTAATTAATAAAATAAATTATGTTAAATAAATATAAAAAAAATTAAAAAGGAGAATTATATGCTCTTGTATGCAAAATCATGTACGATAAAAATATAATTTTTTTCTTTATGATTTCAATAAAGTTCACGTGAACTTTTGATCATTATTTGAGATAAAAATTACATTAAATTTATGTATTGATCCTATTTTTATTAATAAATATTTCATTCGTTTAAATTTATGATTTCTTATTAAAATTTTAAAAAAGACATATTTTTATATTTAGAACAATAACATTTCACATGAAATATCACAAATAAGATTTGAAAAAGGTAGAGTATATGCAAATTTTATCAGAGGGGGTTCGATCTTTTTTATTTTATTAATAATTTAATTATAAAATAATATATAATTTTTACTCCCAATTAATAATTTATAACAACACAATTTTTTGGGTTATAAAATACTATATTTTATCTCAATTCAATTTTTTTATTTTTTTAAATATGTATGGATTTAAAACTTTCACATAAATATATAAAATATTATTTCAATGTTTTAGATTAGTAGAAAAACAAGTATTTAACATTTTACGCATAAAAATGTAAATTCAATTGGAAAACAAACTCAAAACTGTTTTTAAAGTCAAACATTCAATTTTAAACATAAATGAAAAAAAAAATTAAAAAAAATAAATATTCATATTTTAATATTTTATAACCAAAAAGATCCTTATAAATATTGATAGATTGAATCTCATTGCATTTTAATTATAAAATTGAATAAACAAGGCATATTGTTTATGTGTCGATTTTACACATATTTTATATATTTTAGTTTATGTGAAAGTTTTGACTCGGTATATAATAATTTTGAATAGAGATAAAATATAGTATTTTATAACCCAAAAATTTATGTTGCTATAAATTATTAATTTGGAGTAAAAATTATATATTATTTTATAATTAAATTATTAATAAAATAAAAAAGATGAAGCACTCCATCTGATAAAGTCTGCATACACTCTACCTTTCTCAAATCTCATTTGTGATATTTCATGAGAAATATTATTGTACTAAATATAAAAATATGTCTTTTTAAAATTTTAAAAAAAAATCATAAATTTAAATGAATGAAATATCTATTAATAAAAATAGGATCTATACATAAATTTGGTGTAATTTTTATCTTAAATAATGATCAAAATTTTACGTGAATTTTTATAAAATCATAAAGAAAAAAATTATACTTTTACCGTTCATGTTTTTCATACAAGAGCCATATAATTCTCCTCTTTTTTATTTTTTATATTTACTTAACACAATTTATTTTATCAATTAAGACCCATATGAGTTATATAAATATATTTTCTTTTTCTTATTCATTACTTTTATTATAAAATAAAAAAGATAGGGATCCATAACTTATGTGTCAAAAAATTAATGAAGGATCACACAACTTTTGTTGGTTGTGACTCTCTCATTATAAAATTTTTTAGTTGGAGCCTGTGGAGGAGCTACTCCCATTATTCGTTTTTACTTATTATATTTTGATTTATAGTATTTTTATTAATTGATGATTATTATTATTTTTTAATATTATTTTAAAAAAAAAAATAATTAATATTATGAATAAAATAGAAAAAAAAAACTTAAATATGTTAAAAATAATAATAATAATTAAAATTTAATGGATGCCTAGAATGATATCTTCAGTGATATCTTCAGTAATAACAAAGTCATTAACAAGGCAAACGCCATTATTGCAGACATGAGCTTTGCGAAGTTGATAATTAATTCGCATTTTTTCGCCAGTGGCAGAATAGAGGCGGGAGGTACTCTTTTGGAGATACCGAGTGGGTACGAGGCCTTTGACAATACAGTTACTGTCAGCGCCGGTGTCAAAGAGAGCGACTTTGTTTAGCACGAAGTCATTGTCAATAACAATATTGACGACTATGTGCTGGAATCGTCCTCAAGACGCTCTCAAAAGGAAATGGTATGGAAACACCGGAAAACATTACAAGAGACAGTAGTACAGGAGAGATTGGGCAAGGAGATTTCTATGGGAGAAATTTCTGAATGCCTTCTCTAGTGGAGAGCTAAGCCTTAAATAGGCTGAGAATTTCATCAAGTGTAATTGATTTAATACAAGTGGACGGCTAAGATGTTGCCGACAAAAGTAGATGGCTGCTTTTAGAAAAGCAGATGCTTCACTTTTTTGAACAGTAATATCTGTCTGGAATAATGCTTGCTTTTGTCTTTGAATAGGACAGCTGGATTCCTTTTAGGAATAGTAACTTGCCTTTTCAAGAGGTAATTCCGGCCCTTTGGACCTCTATCTCTTGGAAAGGTCAGATTCCTATTCTTAGTAGGGATCGAGGTAGGCCATAGCGATCCCTTTGGGATCTAGCATATCGCCATTATCACTGCTACTTCCGGTTGAAGCTGCTTCTGCAATAAGCTGTAGCAATTCTTCGGTGTTGTCAGTGGTGTCTGGTCCATCTAAACTGTCCAGGGCTTGTTTCAATTTTTCCTTTAACGCTTTCTTTGAAGCGGAAGAATGTGGAGAAGCCGTGGTGGGAGCTTTTCCTTTGTCGGAAACTTTGGGAGTGGTTGGCTTAGGGGTCCAACCCTTGATTTTAATTTCTTTACATAAATATTTGATCCTATGTTGTTCTTCTTTGGAGAAGTTCCAGGTTATGATATACGATATTCGTTTCTTAACGAAGAATTTGCACATTTGAATGTGCTCTGGTAAGGTAGAACAAGCTTCTTTTGCCAAGAAGTCTGGGAACCGATTAAGAAACTGTTGAGGAAGAACATCTTTAGTTCCTCCAAAGCAGGTCCACCATTCGTAGAACCATCTAGGTATAGTGGCTTCGATCATGGCGGGGCAGTATTTCACAAACCACGTATGTCCTGGGCGAACATAAATGAAATTAAACCATGCTGCTCTGTAATCATGCCAATTATAGGTCTGGGGCCGGTGAGGCATAGATAGAGCAATAGGAGTATGCAAGTGATCAACAAACCAATTGAAAGGAGTCAATATCCTTTTTATGGTGAATTTTGAGTAACTAATATAATCTGGATTGTTGCTATCCAGTGAATGCTCTACTTCAATCGAATCTGTGTCGACCAAAATAGCTTCATAATATCTTCGAGTTTTCAGTGGATCTTCAGTGTCCACAAAGTTGTTATTAGTGTATACAGGCTTGATTAGCTGGCTGATAGGATATCCTTCGTAAGCCTTGTCGAGAGCAATAATAGGCATTACCGTGGAAATAACGAACTTGAATTCCTCTTTAGTAGGAGAGGCAGGAGTCACTTTAGCTGCAGTAGGAGTTACTGCTTGGGCGAAGGTCTCTGGGGCCTTCATAGCATAACTTTGCTTAGTCTGGATAGAGGAAGAGCTTGCTGCCGATGATCCTTTGTCCAGGGGCAAATTTGTCTTTAAATCTACCAATTTCGTCGGCATTGGCGGAGATAGTTTAGGGAATTGTACTTCTGTCAGGGCAGAGTATTTGTTGAGAGTTTCTGTCTTGATAGCAGGCCTCTGTGGGACTGTAGGTCGTAACGGATTTGAGGCTGGTGATGGTGAGTCGAATGGTCTAGCCATTCGTTGCTGCTCCGTTTTGGGGCTACTGCCCGAGAGTATAGGTCTCATGGCCCTGTAGAAATTCTCTTGTTAGAAAATCGGGGAGGGAGTTAGTTTCTCCTTTAATAAATTCAATTTGGAAATCAAAGCTAGATAGGAGAGCTTGCCATCTAGCAAATATTTGTTTTGAAACGAGATTTTTAACATCCTTTTGTAAAATCTCTTTAGCTGATTTGCAATCGACTCTGAGAAGAAATTCCTTATTAATAAGGTCATCTTGGAACTTCGTGATACATAGCACTATAGACAAAACTTCCTTTTTGACAGTGCTGTAATTCTTTTGGGCGGAATTCCAGACTCCTGAGGTGAATCGAACTAATTGTTCTGAGGAAGTACTATCTAGCCTTTGCTTCAGGATACCTCCATACCCTTTATCCGAAGCATCGGTTTCTACAATCATATAGGCATCAGGATTGGGGATACCTAGACATGGGAGATTTTTTACTAAAGATTTAATCTTGATGACTGCTTGGGTTTGGTTGGAACTCCAAGGAACTGGATTTTTCTTAAGGCGCTTATAGAGGGGTTCGCAGACCTGCCTAATATTGGGGATAAAATCAGCAACATAATTAAGGCTTCCTAAGAACCTTTGGAGCTGCGTTTTATCAATAATTTCATCAGGAAATTTGTTAGAGAATTCTATGGCTCTGCAAATAGGTTTCTGGCTACCCTGATGTAAATCATGTCCTAAGAAGCGAATAGATGTTTGAAAAAGTTTCATCTTCTTAGCACTAATGACTAATCCATTTATTTTCACAATCTTAAAGAAAGTATTAAGATGCTTAAAATGTGAATCGATATTCTCAGAGAAGATTAACACATCATCAATATAAACAATTGACATGTAAGAAAATTCATTGAAAATATTGTTCATGATATTCTGGAATTCTGAGGGAGCATTTTTAAGCCCAAAAGGTAAGACATTCCATTCGTAGTGCCCAAAAGGGACATTGAAGGCAGTCTTATATTTATCTTTTTCAGTAATCTGAATTTGCCAGAATCCTGACTTCATATCAAATTTGCTATAAAGATTGGCTTTATAGGTTCTCTTAAGAAGATCCCTTTTATTAGGGATTGGGTGCCTGATCCATTGGAGGACAGCGTTAAGGGGCTTATAATTTATTACAAGCCGAGGAGTCATTTGGCAATTCGGAGCAAATCTCGTTTTCGAATTTCGCTTGGAGAGAAGAGATCAGCCGCCACCATGATTGTCTCGGGTTTTACCGGTATGATTAAACATTGGTGGGACAATTATGTCTCCGAAGCAGAAAAGAACCTCATTTATAATGCCACGGTTCTTGAACAAGTATCCAAAGTCGTAGATGGTCAGGAGACCATAGTTCAAGAAGCACAAGAAGACGCTTGTGCAACTCTTGTCTATCATATAGCTAGACACTTTGTAGGAGAACCTAAACTCTTCCAAGATAGGAGCTTAGAAATCCTAAACAACCTCCGATGTAAAAATCTAGCCGATTTCAGGTGGTATAAAGACACCTTTCTTGTCAAAGTTATGGTCCGACCTGACTGCAACAATGACTTCTGGAAAGAACGATTTATCAGCGGTCTTCCTCCTCTATTTGCAGATAAAGTCCGAACCAAACTTAAGGATAGATTCGAAGGTTGGACGAGTGATGGCCTCAAAGTGCCAATCATTGCTATGAAGGATATCATCCCATACAAGGGATTTAGGAACAAAGACGGTGCTACGGTCTTTGTTTGCTTCCATAAGAGTGGTAACCCCTTTTGGACTTGTGAATCTAGCTTTAGGGGCTAGAGTAGTACCCATAAGGCGATAATATACACGGTATATAATCGCTATTTCTCGGGTATTATCCTTGCTATTCATGTTTTTCGTTTTAACATTTAATGTCAAAACGTCCATGATGTTAGGATCATTTATATCCACAGAGAAATTTGGGTAACAGTTAAAGTAAACCGGGCCGTCGGCGAGGTTACTTTGAATTACCCCTAAGAGTGAGTCGTCAAAGTTCAAAAGACGAGCATCTCTTAGGATAGCACAGACAGGTATATCTAAACCTTGACGGAAGAGAGGTTTAATAGCAACTTGTACTAAACCAACATGCAGATAATTAAACTGATGTTTATATCGATTTATATCTAATTCATTAAACAGTTGAATAATTTCCAAAGAATTATTTATGGCAACAGTAGACTCAGAGGTCTTAATATTATGCTTTTTTAAAAAACTAAATTTTCCTATTTGATAAATAGTACTAAAAGATTCTTCTGGAATACTCCAGTTTTGAAGATCATTTTCTATAGTAGCAATCGGAGTTGCTTGAGAAGAAAGGTTAACAGTGTTTTTAATGTGACTGTTCATCAGTTAAAAATGCTGTCTAGAGACTAATAGAACAAATAGATATGATTATATATGCAAGCATATTAAGATAAACAGATATGCCATAGCAAAAACTAATTATGCAGATACATCTACGGCTTATGGGATCTTAACAAGTTTTAATGGCTTCACTCTAAGGACAGTCAAGTGTTTAAACAGTGACGGGACCACCAACAAGGTCTAACGCGCTTCTCTCTAAGCTTTACGACCTACTTTCAGGCTGACCAACGTCCTCACCGGAGATTAATCGGTTCCGTTAAACACTTAAACAGTAACTAGATACCCCATACTTGCATTAAAACCCCATTATAAGACAAGATATAATAACATAATTAAAGTTTAAGATACAGCATACCGGATTAAAATAATATGTTCTTATAATAGTTTTTCCGAGTAGAAAAGCGGTCACTAGAAAGTTTCGAGAGGGAATTCTTAGGTTTAGAACTAGAAGGGTCTTTTGAGCTAGAAGGCTCTTGAGATATTTTGAACTTGGTGAGTTTGGAGTTAATTTTTTCCAAAATCTGTTCGGATATTTTGAAATCATCATTCAAATCCGGGAACTTATCTTTGTGAAACTCCGGGAGTTTAAAGATAGGATTTGCAAGGGGCTGAGAGCTCGTAGTGCTCTTAGTAGGTAAGGGTACTGAGAGAGGGGTACTCCTAGTGTCCTCAATCTGTTGAGATATAGTGTGAAGAACTTGATTGGTATAATTGTTTTGCTCAATTATCCTATCAATATCTTTACACTGAGGCGTCATTGCGCCTCGCTCAGATTTAGTCTTAAAGGGAGAGGCCTTTATGACTTCGTTAGCGTAAGAAATGTTAAGTCCTTCAAGAGGAGGCGTTGTGGATTCTACCACTGTGTTTCTTTGGGTGTACCATTTTGTAACGATAACGTTGAGGGATTCTAATTATAAATTAATGACAAGTAAAGTGAATGAGAGAGTAACATAGAAGGGTACGATGTAATAAATTGGTCCTTGGGTTGATCATTAATTCTCAGACAATGTCTCATTGTCTAGTGCTAAGCATTAATTGTTATCGTTTTCCAATATTACATGGAGATAAGATTTGCAGTTATTTTTGGAAACTATGGGTTAACTTATCCTTTTTTTGTCTGGTTCCTGATAAATTTAGAACATGGAAAAATGAATGGGAATTACAAAATAGATAAGTATAAAACAATATTTTAATCATTAATAAAGCATATCCTTCTCCACTTTGACAGTACTTCCCCTTTTAACGTAATTAAATTGTTAAAATATTTTTTAATGTTTAAAATAGGAAATTTTTTAAAAATAGTTATATTTTGCTGAAAAATTCATCTTTTATAGTTATATTTTATATAATTATCATTTATAGCCGCTGTATTTAATTTATGTCCGCTGTATTTGATTTTATCAATAATTTGTATTTATATAAAATATAAATACAGTACTTTTAACTGCTGTATTTGATTCACAGCAATTGTATTCACTTTTACTTATTAATCTCTATTCATAAAAATATAAATACATTATATATTTAGTTTTGTCAAAAACACTATCATTTTTTTATATTTTTTCTTTTTCGTGTTTTCCACGTTTTTTTCTTCTTTTTTCTAATTTTTCCTATTTTTAATTTTTTTAATTTTTTTATACTTATTTTTCATTTTTGTACTTATTTTATTTATCATTTTTTTAATTCTATTTTATATTTTTTGTATTTTTTAAAAATATAACTATTCGAGCACAAGTCATTGATGATAATGTAAATACCATAATTGTTTATCTATTTGTAGTCACACCGTCATTTATATTTTTGTATTCATTGATACAATTATATTTGTATTTGTATTTTAAAGTTCGCGCTTATATTTGTATTTTGTACTTCGCGTTTATATTTGTATTTTATAGTTCGCACTTGTATTTGTATTTGTTAATTCGCACCATCATTTATATTTAATATAATTCGCACTTGTATTTTAAAGAACTGTTTTGTATTTGAATTTTATAATTGACTGTATATTATATTGGATTGTATTTGTATTATGATTTTATTGTGTTTGTATATTTAGATTATATTTGTATTTGTGTTTTATTTTCGTCGATGTCCATTTATTTTTAAAGAATTATTTTATATTTGTATTTGTAAGTTGATTGCATATTATATTTAGCCGTGATTAAGTACAATTTATCATTTGTATTTGTATACAAACAAGTAAATGCATTAAATGTATTTTCTTGATTCTAAAATATATAAATATGCAATGTATCATTTGATATAAATGTACCGTTTTGTATTTGTATGTCAGAATTATTATTCATATTTGTAAATAAATAAATATCACTTGATACAAATGCAAGTACAAACAAATGAAACCAACGATTTTAAAAATACAAATACATATTATATTTTTATAAAAATTTGAATTGTATTTTTTTTGTATTAATAAATACAACTCGTATAAATAAATACAAACAATTTTTCGTAAAAAGAAAATTAATCGTTTCTTTTCAATAACTAAAAAATACAAATGATAGTTCACACTTGTATCTATATGTTATAGTTTGCATTTGTATTTGTATTTTATAGTTTCCACTTGTATTTGTATGTTAAATTCACCTTTGTATTTATATTTTATAATTCGCACTTGTATTTATGTTAGCTAGTTCGCACAAATAAAAAAAAAGAAAAAAAAGAGAGAAAAAATGTGAGAAAAAATACAAAAAAAAAGAAGGAGAAAAAATAAAAAGGAAAAGAAGAAGAAAAAAAAAGACAAAATGAAAAAAGATAATGAAAAAGAAAAAATTGAAAAAAGAAAGAAAATGGAGAAAACAAAAAAGGAAAATAAAAAATGAAGAAACAAACATAAAAAAAAAGAGTAATATAAAATAGAGAAAAAACAAAAAAAAGGAAAAAAATAAAAATAAAGAAAAATAAAAAGAAAAAAATACAAAACAAAAAAGAAAACAAAAAAATTGAAAAAAGAAAAGAAAGAGAAAACGAAAAAAAGAAAAGAAAAAGGATAAAAAGAAGGAAAAAAAGGAAAGACAGAATGAAAAAAACACAACTAAAAAGAAAAATTGAAAAAAAAAAAAAGAAGAAAGAGAAAACAAAAAAAGGAAAAGAAAAAGTGAAGAAAAAACCTCGAAAAAAAAGAGTAATAGAAAATAGAGAAAAAATAAAAAGAAAAATAATATAAAAGAAAAAAATAGAAAATGAGAAAATTGAAAAAAGAAAAGAAAGAGAAAAAAAAAAGAAGAAGAAAGAAAATTTGAAAAAGGAAAAAAAAAAAAGTAATAGAAAATAGAGAAAAAAATACATGAGAGAAGTTATGAATTGTAATTATGAAAAATTAATAGGCAAGAGGAGGTTATGAATTGTTATTAATTGAAATTAGGTTAAATAAGGTAATTAGGAGTCAATATTGATTAAGTTATGTAATTATTCTTTTAAGATAATTTAATTGTTCATTGTTCAAATAGATATTAGAATTTTTTTTTCAATTTTATCCTTTATTAATTAATTTTTTAAGGATGAATTCCAATAATCAATATTAATGTTTTGGAATTTGAAAAGGGCAAAAATGAAAATACATGACTAATTTATATCTTTATCTTTTTTTCTTAAAATGTGCGTCATATTTCAGCAATTTAATTATTTTTGAAACGGATGAACGTGTTTCGTTTGTTGCATTGAGAAAATAGAAAAAATAATTTTTCCTTTAAAGTGAAAAATGATATTTGAAAATTAGAGTTGTGCTCAGTTATAAATAAATTAGAGTTGTATTTAATTTGTTGTGAGTAATTTGGATCGGAGTTAAAAGTGACATGGTCAAATATATTTTTTGAAGTTGAACTCCAATAAAAAGTAAATAATTTTCATGGTCAAACGATGCCTTAATACTAGTATTCAGATTTTTATCTCCTCATTCAAAATCATGCAAACAAACAAAAAAGTCAAAGAATCAATGTTAACAAAGATTATTTCCTTAAACAATGCTTAACAGTTCACTGTTGCAAGAGTTTAAACAAAATTGTAGGATTTTTTTCCTATTAAGATTGTGGTGTCAATTTCCGATATTGATTTCTAAATAAGGATATTCAAAAATTTCAGATATATATAAATCTTAATTAATTGTCTTTCGGATTAAGATTTAAAATTAAATTGCGAAATCATAATTAGTTTCTTTAGTTCATCCACAGCTTATCTTCCTTTTAAATATAGTATATCACTACTAAAAACTTGGCTATTAGCTACTAAGGTTAGCGAGTGATAAATTATATGTTGAAATTGTGAGGGACTTTGCGACGTTGTCCCTCATACAAATCAAATATTTTAATTTTCATTTTTTAAAAAAAGAAAGAGAGGGACATCCCTCACTAAAATTTGATGATAATAAAAAACCAATATTAAATTTGTTATAGCGAGGGATTTCCCTCGCTAAATAATAACAAATACATTCATATTTCAAAAAAAAATTAAATATAATTTTTAATATTTTTATTTTCATCTTTTTTAAAATACGAAGAGGGACGTCCCTCACTAAAATATGCTGATAATGAAAAATTAATATTAATTTGTTATAGCGAAGGATTTTCCTCGCTAAATAATAACAAATACATTCATATTTCAAAGAAAATTTAAATATAATTTTTAATATTTTCATTTTCATCTTTTTAAAAGGCAAAGAGGAACGTCCTTCACTAAAATATGATGCTAATAAAAAACTAATATTAAATTTGTTATAGCGAGGTATTTCCCGCACTAAATAATAACAAATAAATTCATATTTCAAAAAAAAATTAAATATAATTTTTAATATTTTTTTAGTTGGTGACAATGCATTAATAAAAAAATAAATGAAAATGAAATATAAGTTATCCAAGGAGTCCTCCATAAGTTACACATAACTATTTTGTGATTTTTTTCATTGCAGTGAGGGAAGTTTCTCACTAAATTAAATATGTAAAATTGAATATTTAATAAATAACCATATTATAGATTTACAGAAAAAACAATAGCAATGATATCAATTATTTGATCACTCAATAATTGCTTTAAAACTTTTTTTTCTTTTCATACTATTAAATTACATTATTTTTCCACACATAACCAAAAGCATACACACACACACATATATATATATGAATATATCTATCTATCTATCTATCTATCTATCTATCTATCTACATATATATATATATATATATATATATATATTTAAATAGAAAAAATATTTTAGTGGTATTCTTAATAAAAGTTGATGAATTATATTAACTTATAATTAATTTGATAATGGAAAAAAATGGTCTATTAGTGGTATAAGTAATACTATAAGTAATGGATTAGCTTATAATTGATATTGTATAAATAGAAGTGAACTAATGATATTTTTATGTAACGTTATTGACTGATCGTCATATAATTTAATGACTACACTAAGTAGAGATATACTACGAGATATTATTGATTGATTAATCTATATATCTATAACTACAACAAAATAAAAGTGTATCGTTAATATCTTTATTAAATTAATATTGATTGATTAACTTATACGATAGTTAAACTAAGTAAAATTTATTAATGATTTTTAGAAATATTATTGACTGGTAAGTTATACATTGACAATTATACTAACTGTAAGTATTGGCAATGTCATTAAGTAATATTAGTGAATAATATATTAATATATATTTTGACAACTATACTAATTAGTATTAGTGTATTAATAATATTTTTAAGAATTATTATTGATTTATCAACATATCTATCCATTTATCTATACTATTATAAAAACATGAATATAAATGTTGGTTGACTAAAATATACTTTAAATATTGAAGGATTTTTATACTCTAAATATTTAAGTTAAATTAAGATAAATTTGTCAAAGAACACCGAAAAATAGTATTATCCTAATTTACTTTGGCCAGGAAGTATTCTAATCCAAAACTTTTTTCAAGAACTCATATTCTCACAAAAAAATAAATATAAGGTCAAAGGATTAAACTAAAGCACTATCCAAAAGATAAAAAAAAATTAAAGAAATACCCCTCATAATACATATTATCCTAATATACTTTGAGTGGTGTATCGTAATCCACAAATGTTTTCAAGAAATTAATATTTCAGCGGTAAAATAAATTACAAAATTTGCCTTTTCAATAACTCTAATTCAACAATGTAATTTTTTTTTTTTTCATGAATTTACTTAATCATTAATTTGCAACTCATATATATGGATGTTCACGAGTTTTATATCTCAACTCTCCATTGTTATATTTATTTAGCAAAGTTTTTAGTAATAGTGGTTGATTTACAATCAAATTTTTTTTTTTAAAAATGAAGTACCAGCTTATACTGACTTCTTTCCTTTTTAACTTGTCACAATTCACATTATAAGAGTCAATTTGACAAATAACTATAAGAAAAATACTATAAGGTTTAATGTGATTATTTTCATATTAATATGCTGAAAAAATACATCTTATAAAATCGGTCAAGAATCAATTTAGCTTTTAATGATATTCTTAATAAATATCTCATTAATTAAATAAGTATTGATTTACCCATATTTTAATACTAGGGGGCGAGGCATGTGTTAGCACGGGCTCAACATCGAATATATTTAGAGTACTATTTTAAAATTTAAAAGTAAATATTTAAAATTTGATACCAGTTAGATGCTAAATTATAAGAATAATATATGATAATTTGGGAGACTTTTTTAGTTGCTAACTATTGTAATTTATAATGTTTTTTTATGTAATTTTCAAATAATATGTGTTACTCTTTTTGTTCAAACTTTTAAGTCATTGATAATCAATTATATTTTAAAATTAATTTAAGTTATTAATTAATGTGATTTATAATACTTTTCTTTTATTTCAATTTAAGTGACACTGATATAATTTCACGAGTCAATCAAACATTTTATATTTTAAAAATTTTTAAGTTGTTAATTATTATGATTTATAGTATTTTTTACGTACTTTTTAAAATATATAACAAATTAATTTTTTGGGGGATATTTTAAGGTGTTAACTATTGTAATGTATAATACTTTTTATGTAATTTTCAAATAATATACGTTACTCTCCTTGCCCAAACTGTTGTAGCATTATAGTTAATTATATTTTAAAAATAATTTAACTTTTTAATTATTGTGATTTATAATACCTTTTTTTATTTTAATTTAAGTGCCACTGATATAATTTCAAGAGTCAAACCAAATATTTTATATATTATAAATTTTGTAAATTGTTAATTATTGTGATTTATAGGAATTTTTACGTTGTTTTTGGAAATATATAACAGATAAAAAAAATAAAATGGAGAAAAAATATGAAGCCAAGAAAAAGGACCAATGAAGTTATGTCAAATCAAACAAGTTGATCGTTAAATTTTTTAAGTTATTAATAATTTTGATTTATAATTTTTTTTATGTATTTTTTTGAAATATATAAAAAATAATTTATTTTTAGATATTCTAAGTTGTTAACTACTGTAATTTATAATACTTTTCATGTAATCTTCAAATAATATATATCACTCTCCTTGTCCAAACTTTTGTGGCATTGAAAGTCAATTATATTTTTAAAATAATTTAAGTTCTTAATTATTGTGATTTACAATACTTTTTTTTCTATTCTAATTTAAGTGTCACAATGCTAAGATGACCATAATAATTAATTATGGGTGATATAGTAAAATCATGATTGAAACAACGAAGCATACATGTCTTAAATGACTTGCAACAACCAATTAGAAGTGATATAACAAAATTACTATAAGAAAATACTTATGAAAAGATTAAAGTGTGCTTCATATAAGGCCTCAAATTTATTTAAAACATCAAAAGTTAATTATCATTTTATATCTATTTTATCTTTTTTAATAAATATGATTAATTTTTTAATATTTAGATGACTTATAATAATGAATTAGGGTTAATATTTAGTAAAGTTACTGTTGAAGCAGCTGAATCAGACATGTCATAAGATGTCAAGTTAATTTAAAACATCAAGAGTTAATTTATTATTTTATGTCTATTTTATCTTTTTTATTAATTTTTTTTTTTAATGTTAGATGACTTATAATAATTAATAAGAGGTGATATGATAAAATTACGGTTGAAGCAGCTGAAGCAGACACGTCATAAATATCTATTTTATTTTTTTTATTAAATATTATTAATTTTCAATATATAAATGACTTATAATAATTAATTAGGGTGATATAATAAAATCATGGTTGAAGCAGACACGTTGAAGCTAGCTGCTTCAACAGGTGCCGTCATAAATATTTATTTTAATTTTTTACTAAATATTATTAATTCTTAATATATAAATAACTTATAATAATTAATTAGGAGTGATATATTAAAATCACGATTGAAGCAAATAGCTGAAGCAGACACTTCGAAACCACCTGAATATAGAAATAATTATATATCAAGTAGGTGTGTAAGGATTATGGATGAATCAATATATAAAATGGCTCATATTTTAATAAAAATTAAAATGGCAAGAATTTGAATTAAATTAACCCTCCAAACAAACCAAAAAAAAAAAAACGTGGCTTAAAATGACAAGGGTTTGAGTTAAATTAATTCTCCAAATAAAAAAAAATATGGTTTAGCTTGTTCCTCCAACTGCTTCCCAACATTATTTTCCACCATTTTTTTCCCTAAGTAAAGTTAATCAATTTACTAAAAATTAAAATTGTTAGGATTTGGTTCCCCCTCTTTCTCCCATTATTTCCCACCATTTTTTTAAAATGCTTTTCACACAGAGTTTGGATTATTATAATTTCATATATAAACCCTACATTCTAATTTGGGCGTTGGTTGGACTAGGCAGAAGCTCCGACGTCACCGTGCTGGTCGTTGAGTTGGATTTCGATAATCTCTCCTTGCTAATTGAGACTCTTTTTTCACATTAACGGTACTTTTCACCTTTTTTGATTGAGTAATTATGTGTCTTTTTGTTTGGAAATATATTTTATCCAATTTTTGTTTTGGGTATATTTAGTAACAGTAGATATGCTTATTCTTTGTCGTCAATCTAATGTTTTTTAGATTTTTCCGCAGCTTTTCATATTCTATTGTATCTAGTATCGTGTATTCCATGTGTTTTTGTGATACGATGTATCCTGTGATAATGTATAAGTTGTACATCACGATAGTTAAGGGGCAAATATGGGCAACTTCCTTTGTTTTGAGCAAGACATAATTTGAACTTTATGTTTAGTGTTATTGTTTGTTTTCTCTATATAATTGGTGGTCATTATGACTGTGATGTTGCAAAGTACAAGTTGAACATATTCGGTGTTCACATCCTATTGAAACAACTACAAGTTTAGCTTTGAACTTACAAAGATTTTTAAAAGCCAAAATATCATGGATTTTAGCTAGTATTTTCTCTTATAGACTTCTGCTTTAAAGCTAAAAGTCAGAATTTGTTTCTACTAACTCAGTACATTGTTGTTGGAGAATTTTGCTCCATAAAAATCATCTGCAACAATTATTTTAGTGCATCAAGTTCTTATGGGATTGAAACTATCCCTTTTAAGGAAGAACGGGAGAGCTTGTTATTACCAACACAACATGAAAAGCTCCACAACTACTCTTTCATTCTGATCCTTTAAGCCTACTCCTAGTTTACCTAGGTAACTTAACAGGCCCAGTTGCAATTAATAGAAAGGAAAAAAATACCAGATCAAATAATTGATGCTGGGCTAAGTACATAGTTTCCACAGAGGTAGCATTATTAGACCGAATTCTTTCAAGAAATTCAGAGAATGTGATCAGCTCTTGCTTCCATTCCGGGCACAAATAGGTCCTTCCAACTTGGAAGATGGTTTAACTCAATACCATGATGTTGTGCCAACATTCTTACTTAATGTTTTGTTACCATTAGGCTAAAGAATATGCTAGGAATTAGATAATAGTACACTGCTGCAGTGTTGAATAGCTATAGCTAAGTTAAAATAAAAGTATTGGAAGTATTATTATAGTCAAGTGCTTTCTTAAGTATCTCTGACAGGAGGGGTTGTGCAGATGGTAAGTACCCTCCACCTCCAGTCCTAAGATGTGGTTTGAGTCATTAAGAGAACAAAAAAGGTGAGATCCATTGCTTTGAATAATAGTTATACTTACAGATAGTCATCAACACCCTCATGAGTGTGAAGAAGCTCAGTTAGCCTTGACATAACTGTTGGTTTTCAACTAATAAAGGAGGTAGTCATCTATTTGTTCCAGATTGCTGAAGTTAGATTGCTTTATAAGCAAAAATAGAATACTTTGTTTTTATTTTGGAAAGGTACCTTCTTTATCATAAAGGAGACAGAAAAAGAATATTCTGAAATTGGGAACATTCACACTTGTAATACAACAAGAAATGTTTTACTGATAACTTATTAAAACAATGAAAGTTGGTATCTTCTTTGTAAGATTAAATATCAAACAGAATAAATTTGATAAAAACAAACTGAAAGACATTAATGCTTAATAGTTAATCCTAAAGTAAACACAGATATCATAATGAACTAGACATAACAAGATATTGGTGGTGATAGTTAAAATGACTTTTTAATCTCCGGGCTTGAGTCGCCCTCGTTGGCTAACTTGAACAGATGAGCCTGAGATGCTGCAGCCCTGTCTAAACAGAGTGCTGCAGCAAAATTGTTCTAAAATCATATCATTAAGTGTTATAAAATGCTGCATATTGAAATTAAGAATGTAAACTAATAGTCAAATCAAGCTTATAGGAAAAAATGTGATTACGCAGTCCAAAATTATAGCTAGCTCTCTACGTCCTTGACGGAATATGAGAAGTGTTTCATATTAAAAAAGTGTCTCTTGCGAGCAATGTCAACTCTGCTGCATCCAATATGTGAAATAATTCTATCTCCTATTTTCTTTCTATAAACTTACATTGGCAAAACAAATTATAAGGACTTATCTTCTAAATCAGCTGCTTAAAATGTGTTTTTCTTAAGATAGTTGATAGTTAATATGTTGATCAAAGTTAAGAGTAGCTATGAGATTCGATAATGATACAACACTTTCGAATTTAAACAAATAATGAATAATGATTACTGTCTTCTTCCCAAACAAAACTTTATCATCTTTATATTTTAGCTTCCTTCGTTATGACAACTTTGTGAATTCACTAACATCTCTTTAAGGCAACTTCTAACGTCTTGGACTCGGCTTCTGTGGTCATGTTATCTTCATTCTCCACAAGTTTTTTTCCATTGCTTGTTTCACAGCCAACATCAGATGCATCATTCATCTTATCGAGAGTTGGAATGTCTAGGGACTCAATGTCATTCTTTCGGGAATTTCTTTTAGACCTTTTTAGATGAAGATACACTTGTTTTGCAACCAGCATCTGATGCATCACTCATCTCATCTGGAATTAAAACAACCAGGGACTGAATGTCGCTCTTTTTGGGCTTTCCTTTTAGACCTTTTGGATGAAGATACTGGTAATTATTTATACATTTTAGATGGTAGTAAATTTTTTATGCAATTGTGGTCCACTATGTTTATTTCATTTGCAGGAAGCATCTCTTGATAGACCAGCCACTCGTGAAGAGGTATGGAAGAAGACCCATATGAAAATTAGAGATAGAAAAAAAATCTAGGTTGAAACACGGACAGAGGATACTTACGTAAGTTCACATCTTACTTAGAATTTATTTTATATCATTTATTATATACTAATTTTACTTTTAATATAGAATCGATACTTTCAAGCAATTGAACAGATCAAAAGGAGTCGACCGACAGATGATCAAGACAATTCAATCATGTCATCAGGGGAAAGAAACTCTCTCATGCTGGTTGGATATAGTTGGGGGCGTGTGTAAGGAAGGACTTATGACCTTTGCTCTGAGAAGAACTTTTAACGTCTTTAGTGTGGATTGCAAGGTATAGGGAGTTCTGCCATCATATAAGCAATTTGAGGAGATGTGACATGAAGTTCGGGAGCTTGCTAGGAAGTATGAGAAGGAACGAAAAAGAAGAATGGAGGAGTGGCGTAGGGCGACACTTGAGTTAGACGTCAAAGAATTCAAAGCTCACGTAAATACCTTGATGATGATGGTGGAGAGGATGGAATTGAGTATTAGGTGGCATTGTTGTTTTAGGTTTGAATTTTGTTAGTTTGGATTGTTTGAAAGAATTTGTTTGGTGATTCTTTTCACACTTTTTGATACTTGTTTGCACATTGTTTAAGTTGGATGAATATGTACGAAGTTTGGTTGCTTAATTTTAATGTTTGAATTGTTTTGAAAATGTTTTTCTTATTGTTTTGCTGGTTAATATTGGTTATATGTTGATTTTCTATTTAAATATTGAGTTTTAGTGCAGTAAAAAACTAATAATAACACCAGATTGGCAAGGGATTTCTGTAGCTATATCCCTCAAAATATTCAAATATTAAATTAATTTTTTATTTAGCTTAGCGAGGAATATCTTTCAATATATTTAAACTTATAATTTGTATTAATTTTTATGTACCAAGGGTCGTCCCTCACTAAATAATAAATTAATATTATATATATTTTTAATATAGTAAGGGACGCCTTTCACTAAATAATAAATTAATATTATATATATTTTTAATATAGCAAGGGACGCCCCTCACTAAATAATAAATTAATATTATATATATTTTTAAATATAGCAAGGGACGTCCCTCACTATATTATATTTTTTTGAAAAATTGTGAGATCAAAATAGTGATGGTTGAGTGTCGGAGTCCTTCACTACTTTGCGAGAGTCTCCCTCACTAATAATTAGCAAGGCTCAAATTAGCAAGATACCTTATAGTAATGGCTGCCCTCACTAAATCTTGATTAGTGAGGAACGTCACTCACTAAATCACATGGCTAAAATAAAGTCTAAGACTTTTTAGTAGTTTATATTTTTTATCCCATTTGGTTTAGACATTCACTCATTCATAATAGACAGTTTGAAGTTTAAATAATAAAAACGAAAACTCATACATATATATTATATAGTAACAAATTACACTTCACAAACCAATAAAGTAAGGTACAAATTACATATTGCACAGTTTTAATTACAATGGATAGATAGAGATCACAATAGAGATATGTGACCTATTTTATATATCAACATGCTAAAGTAGGTCACACTAAGGAAAATAATATTACTAGTACTATTACCAAGGAGTGTGTAGTGAGTTTGGATTTTCTTGTTTCGTGAATTTCTTAGCACATATATAGAGTTCGGATCAAAGTTGAATTTGATTGAACTCGTATATATTACACTTTATATTCGCCCCTGCATTTTCATTATGGGGGTCCACCTCCATGCCCAACACCAGGGCTGTGGCCTGGACCTCCTTGATCTTCTGAAATATTAATATTGGCATGCATATTGTTATGATCATCATGACCAATTTTGTTATTCTCCACTGCTTTTCTTTGCCTATTTTCTCCATGATGGCTAAATATTGTGGTGTTGTTCTCTTTTTTCAAGAGTGCCCTTCCCTCACTCAATAAAACACCAAAAGAAAAGAAGATTAGTGTTAAGTAAAAAGTACAAGTGCACACAGTTTTTGGCTGAGCCATTTCCTAAGGAAAACAAAGTAGTGGTGCTAATTCTCTCTTTCTTTCTTTATACTTGGGTTGGTGGTGTATATGATTCTTGAAAGGTGATACTCCTTTGAGGTATATATAGAGGTGGGCTTGGTGTGTGTGTGTGGGGGTGTGTGTGTGTGGGGGGGGGGGGGGCTATAAGTTAAGAGCCAAAGAGCTTTTGGAAAATATTAGGGGCAAATTGGGAGAGCAAATTTTAATTAAGCTGGTCAAAACGGATCAAATTAATAGACAGATTGATTATAAAAGATGCGCTCAAGGAAATGAAATTCCTTCAAATTTAAGTAAAGAAACTTATGGAAGATTCTATGAAACGTAGTTAATTAGTTGTTCGAGTCGAAGTTGAAGGCAGATCATTTTCACAAAAAAATTCAAAACGTAAAAAAAGTAAACACACGAAAAATACGAGGAGAGTACTCCTTTGCTGGGAAGGTGTTGCATTGGGTGAGGGCAAACTAAGGAGGAACAATTACAAAGTAAGAAATCAAACTCCCAGTAACAAGATAAAAATTCAGACACTCAATGACCTGACTACGAATATTCCCCTAACAAGAATCTCAACATAAAACATACTATATACATAAAGTGAAAGAATGTCAACCAATTAAACTTCAACAAGTGTAGCTCCTCCATTATATTGGTTTGTCCAATGCACTAATTTTACCTGTGCAAGCTACCTTATTTGAGTTATAATTTGACCTTATGCATGCACACCGTTCAACTTGACTACTTGAGCAATAACCCCCCCCCCCCCCCCCCCTCCGGGCCTCCCCATATGAAATAAACACTATTTTTAAAAGAGAAACAATGTTGTACATATATGTTAATCATTTTAAAGAATATTTCCATTATTAGTAACTATGTTCAATAATTGAGATCATATTGCCTGTTCTTAAGGAACTTTTCAATAATGTCAAGCTGTGGGAGTGCAAACTCTAGGATACAAAAGATATTATTTCATATAGAACAATTAACTAAAAAGTCATCTTTCGAACCGTTTAAATTAAAAATACTCGGTTGATATACAATATATATGTATAATATGTATATAATCATATATAACTTACGTATCTCGGTTAGAAAACAATAAATTTGATCAACCGTTTGTGTAAACATCCTAGTAGGCATTTAGAGAATTAACTAAAAACTTCTATTCAGTCGTTTAAATTAAAAATAGTTGACGAATATACAGTATATATAATTTATGTATATCGATTATAAAAATGATAAATCTGACCTATTATTCGTGTAAAGATGTTAATAGGAGAGTTTTGATGCTTCTTTCAAGTTGTTCAAATTTTCGACGGTACGTAGTGTGAAGGTTACTAATACTAGAAAGCACCACTAACTAATATTGAGAGAGACATTTCTGGTTCAAGTCCATTATATAAAATTTTGCCTCCATAAATAGTACGTCCACCATACTTTGTACTATAATTTTTTTCCATGTGCATGCTCATATTGTCAACTTTTAGTTCGTGCACCCCACGAGTCAAAGGTCCTTTTAAATATGTCTTATTTTAATGTAATAATTTGCCCTTTCGGAAGATATTTTAGTTACATTAATATAATGAAATCCAAAATGGAGAATTACCTCTACTTTACATTTTAAATAGGAAAAACATAAATATACACTTTAACTTATCATATTTACACAAATTTCATCCTTAAAAAGTAATTATAAAATTCCAACTAATTATGTATTTTTGTTGGATGTATCGGTGGGAGCTAATTATGTATCTCGACAGACCCAAAATTGAGAAAAATATATCGGTAGCTGATTATGTATCCTTACAAAAGAAAATAATGTATCTTTGTTGGATGTATTATGTATCTTGACAGATCAAAATCAGAAAAATGTATCGAGAGCTAATTATGTATCTTTAAAGAGCAAGAAAATGTATCTTGGTTGGATATATTGGAAGCTAATTATGTATCTCGACAGACCCAAAATTGAAATTTTCAGTTTTTATGCAAACTGTCAGAACTTTCTGTAATTAAGCTCCAAATTGCCGGGATTTATGTTGTTTTCTTGAACCCGTAACCTCCTGATCACATGACAGTAGCTTTACTAGTTACTCCAATGTTCTAGTTCATAAATTTATCTATCTAATATAGGTTATTCTGTAACAAATTTGTCTTAAATAATTAGATTTTGATGCCACTATTAAAGCACTCATGTATACAAACTTAAGTGGGAGCATCAAATTGTACTTGCTTATAGTGGAATAATTCATAGTGGATACTAGGAGATTACAAAGTGGTCACATATTCATCCAAAGATTCTTTACAAGCTTCAATATTTACTTTTTAATATTAATTTATTTCCCATTAAAGGAAGATTCTTCAAGAAATAAATGGATCTTGCCTGGTTGGCTCCCAAAGTTGGGGAAGTTGATCCAACACTCTTAACATCAAATCTAATGAACAGCTGTTGAAATCCCATAAACAATGGACACTTTTTCTCTATTTTAACTTAAGGTATCTCACATTCATTCATAATATTTTTTTTTCTTTTCTGTTTTCATCATGATGATAAAGATAATATGCACTTTCCTAGATAGCATAATTACTACTTCTAGGGGTCATTTGCTTTACGGATTAAATTATTCCTTAATTATACTTTTGGAATTATTTTTGGACTAATTTGTCTCACCTAGAAAGTGGAATAAAATTTTATTTTTAATGAAATAAGGTGGGATATACAATAATATGCTCAAGATAGATAATATTTATTATAATATATTTAATTAATGATATAAAGTTATCATAGGATCAATTTATATCATCAATTATGCATCATTGTGTAAATTTTATCTCAAATTTAATTCTGGAATATCCAAACTTATCTCGTGTACCACAATTAATAACCCCACAGAGTCGGCAAAAAGAAATTTTTAAAAAAATAATTGCTGCACGAAGCATTCTGCGTGTACACATAGATGTGTCGCACTCATGAATTTAGTATAGGCAACCTACACTGATGCACTGTTTTATTATTAATCACGCATAAATAACTTTATCGTTACATAATAAGAGGCGGAGTCAAGATTGAGGAGATTCAAAATTTGAAGAAAAACTAATCGAAGGGGGGTCGACATCAATTATATATACATAAAACATAATATTAGTGATGTATAAATAGTATGATTTTCCGTCAAAAGGGATTCAATGAACCCCCAAGCCAAAGGCTTGCTCCGCCTTTGTCGCAGAAATTTCTTTATTATCGGTGCTAAAACCTGAAAACCACCTTTAGTTAAGGATGAAGAAATTTCATCCGTTTTCACGATTGTAGATCACGTAAAATAACTTTATCACACACATATATATATATATATATATATATATATCTGTTATCGAGCTCAAGCTCTGAACCTCTTTAATTGAAGATATCTCATCCATTCTAATGTAATCCCTACGCAACATAAATACTAGTGTTATATGTACTCACATACTTAGTCAAACGTTTCTAAGATTGCATATCTCCAAGTTGTCTTGTTTTCTTTATTTCTTTTCTTTTTTCCTTGGAAAGGCCATTTGATTTTGCTGAATTGGAAGGTTGGGAAATTAGGTTTGGTTGAATTTTTTGGCAAATAGTTAATAGTCCAATGTAGAAGCACTTTGGATGGTTGCTTTAGTACTAGTGTACTTTATTTATCGTTTAGTTTCAACTTCAAGATATGTCATTTCAAATCTAATAATTTCGTTAAACGTGATTATGTGTTTGAAGTTAAAATTCTATCATATTCCATTTACTTATGCTCGAAATCTATTATTTATATTCATTTAATTGATGTTTTTACATTGAAAGAAGTCACATAAGGCCATAAAAGCTCCTAATTATTCAGTTCGAATTTCGTAGATGTAAAACATCAGATCGATACTTTCTTCCTTGGGTAATAAGCATTCCTCATTTTTAACGCACATTCAACCATCCCGAAATGGCATATTGATTTGTTTTTAGTTGGATCATCAAGCAAGACAATCCGACTCTACTTGACTAAGCCCGTACTACTCTGGGGAGAGAGTTTGTTTTTTATGAGGAAAAAACGGGAAAAAAACTTCTTTTTTATTCCAGGTCAAGACAAATATCAATTGATATAGTGGACTCATAATAATGTCTTTTATGTGTACATCTTCTAATCGGACCAGGCCCAAAAAAATTTCTTTTCTGATAGGCCCAAAATTTCTGATAGCAGAATGTTTGGTTAACCATAAAAAAATTCCAATCCAAATTACTAAAAACTCTTCACTGAGACACAATTTTCACCAAACAAAGCTCAAACTTTTCACAGGATACATGTCATCTTTTACCAACAACAAGAACTAGATAACTCTGTCCATCAAAGTTACACGTAAAAATCATCTAGTGTTTCATGTTTATCACAATTTACCAATGAAATTTCATAATTCTCAGTCCATTTAATTAATCACTAAGTCACACCCTTGAATGTTAACTCGTTTCATGTTCATGTTACGTTTAGTGATGTGGAGAGACGTGTTATAATGTAGTCAAGTTTAATTTGCCATCTAACGTATTTAGATGTAGTTATACGGATTGCCTAATACTACAATTAATATAGTTGACTTTGCCATACATAGCGTATATCAGATGATTAATAGGAATAATAAACTTAGATTACAACATCATATCCTTATTATAATTGCACGAGTGAAGTTTTAAACATAGATTAAAAAAAATAAAGAGAACAAACTGAGTAACTAATTTTTTTTGTTTCCTTTGGTTTCTCAGATGTAACCACCACCACTACCAACAACAACAAATCCAGTAAATTCCCATCTAGTGGGGTATGGGGAGGGTAGAATGTACGCAGTCCATACCACTACCTCTAAAGAAGTAGAGAGGTTGTTTCTGTTAGACTCCCGGCTCAAGACACAGGACAATATACAAAAATATTCAAAGCATGAAACATGATAAAACTAGCATAGATACAACATCCACAAAAATAATGTACATTACCAAACAAAAGACACCAAAACCCTCCTAACTACGGACTACGATTCATCCCCCCACCTTATCCCTCTATCCTAGTATTTTTCCTCTAAACCTTCCTATCCAGGGTCATGTCCTCAGTGAGATGTAACCGCTCCATGTCACGTCTAATCGCTTCTCTCCAGTATTTCTTCGGTCTACCCCTACCCCGCTTGAAACCATCTAACGCTAGTCTCTCACGCCTACGAACTGGGGCATCCGTGCCCCTCCACATCACATGACCAAACCATCTCAACCTCACTTTCCGCATTTTTTAGTCCACCGATACCACTCCCATCTTCTCCGGAATAATCTCATTTCTAACCCTGTCAGCCCTTGTAAGACCACACATCCAACGCAACATCCTCATTTTCGCCACCTTCAACTTTTGGATATGGGAAGTCTTAACTGGACAACACTCCGCTCCATACAATATAGTCGGTCGGACTGCAACTCTATAGAATTTGCCTTTAAGCTTGGGAGACACCTTCTTATCGCATAAAATCCCCGAAGCGAGCCTCCATTTCATCCAACCTACTCCAATACGGTGCGAAACATCCTCATCAATCTCTCCATTTCCCTGGATCGTAGACCCAAGATACTTAAAACTATCCCTCTTGCAAACTGCCTGAGAGTCCAACTTCACCACCACTTCTCGCTCTTGCCTCGAGTTACTAAACTTGCACTCCAAATAATCTGTCTTGGTCCTACTCAATCTGAAACCTTTAGACTCCATAGTTTGTCTCCAAACCTCCAGCTTATCATTAACACTTTGCCGCGACTCATCAATCAAAACTACATCACCCGCAAAAAGCATACACCAAGGCACCTAACCTTGTATACTCCGTGTCAACATACCCATCACCACGACAAATAAGAACGGACTAAGAGCTGATCACTGATGCAACCCTAGCAAGACCGAGAAGTGCTCAGAATCTCCTCCCACCGTCCTTACTCGAGTCTTCACCCCCTCATACATATCCTTAATCGCTCTAATGTACGCCACAGGAACCCCTCTCGCCTCCAAGCATCTCCAAAGAACTTCTCTAGGGAACTTGTCATATGCCTTTTCCAAGTCAATAAACATCATGTGAAGATCCCTCTTCCTCTCTCTATATTGCTCTACCAATCTCTGCAATAGGTGAATTACCTCAGTCGTCGAGCGATCAGGCATAAATCCAAATTGATTCTCCGAAATAAACACAATATTTCTCAACCTCCGCTCCACCACCTCTCCCAAATCTTCATCGTATGACTCAACAACTTAATACCCCGGTAGTTGTTGCAACTCTAAATGTCACCCTTGTTCTTATATAATGGAATCATCGTGCTTCATCTCCATGCCTTAGGCATCTTTGTGGACTTGAAAATGTTTTTAAACAGGTTGGTCAGCCACCTCACCCCAGCCACACTAGAAAACTTCCAAAAATCCACCGAAATCTCATCGGGCCCTGTCACCCTACCCCTTCGCATCTTGCGAATAGCCTCACTGACCTCCTCTACTTTAAAAAGCCGATAATAGCTGAAATCGCAACACTCCCCGGTGTGCTCCAACTCCCCTAGCACAACACTTCTGTCCCCCTCATCATTCAAGAGCTTATGAAAATACGACTGTCATCTTTTCTTAATGAGGGCGTCCTCCACCAATACTCAGCTATCTTCCCCCTTAATGCACTTCACTTGATCCAGATCCCGAACCTTCCGCTCCTGATACAAGAAAGACAACGGAAGGCACAAAACACACTATAAATCAGTCCACTAATATTAAGGATTCAAGGACCAAGATGGAGACCATACTCAGATTCGCTACCAACAACAAGAATACAAGATACAAGGGTCTATTTCAATACCAAAACAGCTATAAAACGTGATGAACAATATCAACAACAATAACACAAGTTTCGGATTCAATAAATAACCCAAAACAGTCTACTACACAAGATAACAACAACAAAAGTAAAGGATAGATAGTGAGACCAAGATTATTACAAGATTAAGAACTAAAGAGTGTATTAAACTCAAAAACCTCTAATAATGTAATAATCAAAACCACACTCTTACGGTGACCTCTAAGGGAATCAACTCACCTCCAGATCCACCGGTTTCAAGCAAAGATCAATACTAGCTTTTCCAAGCCCTAACTAAGACTAAGTGTTCTACTCTCAAAATAGAGAATTTTTAATGTTTCAATCTTTCATCTTTCATGAACTAATGAGAGAAGACCTAAAAAAATCCTACTTATAGTATATTACAAAAGAAGGCAAAAAAGACGACACTACCCTTAATGACCAAGTGTGGCCTTGATGTGTTGGAAAATAATATGAATTGTCCAAAATGCCCTTAAGGCTAAGTGGCCAAAATGCCCTTAATAAAGGGCACCAAAACCGTGAACCAAAAAAGGTGGTCCAAACCCAAGAGTCCTTAAGTCTTCAAGGCTCCAAGCAATCTTCCACACTCGGGTTTGATCAATGGTAGGCTCAAAACGTCCCCTCCAAGTATGATCCCGTGCGCTCCATGCAATCAAAGCTTGATTCTTTACATAGTGACTTTGAATGATGTCGTCGAAAGGTAAGGCGGCCATTATTCTTGTATCATTCTCCCCTTCTTGGAAATGATTCAACCTCGAATCCAAATCTTGCAAAACCGAAGAGAGGGCAAACAAATACAAACTCCTCATGGCATGAGGGTTAGGGTTAGAACAACAAATCATCTCAACATGCCAAGGTTGCACATATTTGCAATATAACCAAGGATCCTTTGAATTAAATATTAAAAGCTCAATAAAAGGTGCACAAAGGATTTCGTTACGGGAATCACCAAGAAATAAAGAAACTACATAGGTCCTAATGGCATCAAATAATCCACAAGGTAGAACTTCCTTCATCTTATGAGCTATAAGACACCATTGCTTCTTTATCTCGTCAAAAGACCATATCAAGGAGGGGTTTCGATTGGTTCTAAAGCCCAAAAAATCCATATAGCATTATCACACACGCACATGGACAGACCAACAAACTTTCTATCTCGACATAAAATAAATCCAAAACTAGCATGGACATCATCATAGGCAAAGAGGTAGTATAGGAAAGAATCATGTGCAAAGGCATTCACGGGTGAAGAATAAACATTTAAACATATACACATTCTTTCCTTCAAATAACTAGACAACTTGGCATCCAAAAGTTGGAATTCATGCAATTTAGGCACAAGTGTGTCAAACAAGGATGCACATTTAGGAACATTACCCCAAGGAGTCAATGACACCTTTGCCCTCGGATTTTCAAGAAGGACTACACATTTCTTACCCTTAAGAGTACTCTCATCTTTCAAAAAGAGATTTCCATCTTTATAAGGAATGTTGTCACACCATAGTGGGTTAGCATATCGGCTATAGCCTTCAAGGCAAGCTATACCACCATTCTTACCACTAGGTTCATTAGGAGTGTTTAAATCATCTTCAAATAAGACATTATACCTAAAGAGAGCATGATCTATTGAGCAGATTCGGAACAAACACGTTCATCACTCTCTAAAAGATCAATATCATGTTTCAAAAAAATTTCAAGCATAAGATTGTCCCAAGAATGGCTCTCAAGTTCACTCCCATTTTGGTGACCAATATTTTCAAGTACTTCACTCACTTGAGTTCTATTAATCACATCACACGCATACTCAAGTGGTGGACAATTTTCACAAGTAAGTTGATCAACACCGATTACACAAGATGATGTACTTTCGTTCAACATATAGGTTTCAACACTAGGTGAACATAAATTAACCTTACAAGAAGAGTCAATTTGGTCATCAATAGGATCAACTAGTGTATCCACACTCACAACATGTACACCATCAACAAAAGACAAAGAATCATTTGACTCACAAGTAAGTAAGCTACTACTCACACTCAATGGGTTACTAGCCACACGAATATCATTCTCATGCACCAAAGTGTAAGAGTTAGCTATTTTAACTTGAATTTATTGAGTAGATTATTATTTGCCGTGGCGTGAAGGTCCTCCATAAGCTTGGGCAGCAACTTCCTTTCGGCATTGTTCGCCTTCGCTTGTCATGTTGGTACCTACACAAATGTCCTTAGAAATAAAAGGACAACCAATGTTAGCACGGTTTGGTGATAATCCCCTCACTCCGCTCCATACAACTTATTTTTTTTCCACTTTTGAATTACCACCTTGCACTCCCTTACTCCTCTCAATCTTTTGTCTTTCATAATAATTTGGATTGGAGTAGGTAGGCACTTCTCTTTGTGGCTTGGGTAGCAAGTAAGTCATGAGACGATTTCCCAATTGGTCTTTTACAACACTAGGCCAATTTTGCACGTTAGGAACTTGATGTCATGCAAACTAATCGGCACCTAAGTATACATGACCATAGGGCAAGGGAAGAACATCGCACCACACCTCCTCATGATATTCATATTGGGAGAAGACAACTTTTACCCTCTCGGTAACCTTGAACTCGTCCAATGAGTATGGAACAAGTAAAGGCTCTCGAAACAACCTCAAGTAGTTCACCATGGACGGAAGGATGTAGTTTTTATAGTACCTATCATTCAACACAATAAGGCAGCCTGGTATCCCATAAATGGTCACCTTTCTGGAGTGTATACTCCTTTTCGAATCTACATTATAATGCACACAAGTACCCCTCGATTTTGGAGATGCATACCCTCTTCTTCTCGTTAGACAACCTCCACTTGAACTAGTATAACCATTCACACTATATTGACCTTGATAAGAAGAACTACAAGGTGAAGAATATGAATCTTCACACTTCTCACATGCACTCTCATCATAGCTTTCATAAGCTTTGTGAATGAAAAGGTTACACCTAACACCAAATCTAGGTTCGGAGTGAGAAGTGTAAGACTCCTCACATGCCCCAACGTCATCATAAGAACATTTGCGAGGTCCTACATCATCTCCAAACTCACCATAAGCACTAGGCACTTCATTCACCTCATTTTCTCCCTCAAAACAGCAACTCCCAAATCTGCCTAAGTTTTGTTCATGGCTATTTTCATAGCCTCCGCAATCTCCCTCAACTTCGTAGCCATAAAATCCCTCACTACAATCATAGTCTTTCATGTTGTAGTCATAATAATTCCCGACTATCGAAGACATGTTTCCCTTATATCAACTTTGTACCTACACAATGAACAAACAAGATTAGTAGTAAAAGCTTTTCACTAACACTCGTATACACTCACCTTTGTGATTCTCACAATTGGAGTGGCGAATATTGAAAGTTGCTTATACTCCGGTAGTCAATAGGATGTCAATTCTACTTGGCAGCGGAATAGATTCTTGTTTGATTGACTCAAGATACAAAAATAAAATGTATTTACGAACTTGAAACAAAGAAGTTACTACGAGTTAAAAACAAAAAAAAGCACACAAATAACGAAGACACGAAACAAACGGACTCTACAACTAACTTACAATCTAGTAGGAGATTACTAGTTTGTCAATTAGTGTTCGAACCAACAAACGAAATTAGGAAACAATAAAATAAAACTAAGAAATCTGAAAGTTGAGCTTAAAAATTATCGGTGAACAGTAAAAAATGTGATGTGGCAGCCACGTATTGGTTGCGGTTGTTATCAAATTTTATTTTCTAATTCAAGTCTTGGTCCAATTGTAATTTGGAATCGGTGAGAATTGGTTAAGGAGAGAAAACAAGTCTTGAAATCCTCTTTCAAATTCAAAAAGCAAGACTTGACTTTTCTCCTCAAGACATGGTTCTTAAATCATGGAAGTTGTTGGAAAAGTGATTGTTAAAGTCCTTGAGTGGTTGGAATTGATTGTAAAAGTCTTGAGAGGTCTTAAATTTTGAAAATGTCTTTCAAGACTAACAAAATACACACTCTCTTTCTTCAACTTCAAAGATCAAACATCCACTTTTTCTTCAACTATAGATGAAAATGTGAAGAACACCAAGAACACATTTTTTTGAATCTTGAAGTTCTAAGGTTCAAGTTGGACCCCAAACATCAACAATACCTTTCCAAGCTTAAAAATACAACACAATAACCACCATACACATTCAAACCTTGAACCAACAACACACCACACGTCCAAGCTTTGAATCCGCAACAACAATACCAACAACAATCACACGGCCAAAGTTTAGGTTCACAACAACAACATCAACAATTAAAGCTCAAATCTAGATCTAGACTTCTTTAGTGTTAGAGGTGAAGAAGCTAACACTAGAAACAACAAAACAAATAAAATGACTCCTAGATCTAGACTCAAAACAAGAAAAATTTCGGCCAAGACACAACAAGAACATAATTTCGGCCAAGACACAAAAATGGACAGATTTGCTTCATTTTAGAATTTTCAGATTTCAACTTCTTTTTTTTTGAATTTTCTAACAAGCAAGCCCAAGATTGATCTTGTAGGAACAATATCTAGCCATGCTTTGATACCAAATGATACGAGAAAGACAACGGAAGGCACAAACACACTCCAAATCAGTCCACTAATCTTAAAGATTCGAGGACCAAGATAGAGACCACACTCGGATTCGCTACCAACAACAAGAATACAAGATACAAGGGTCTATTTCAACACCAAAACAGCTATAAAACGTGATGAACAATATCAACAACAATAACACAAGTTTCGAATTCAATAAATGACCCAAAACAGTCCACCACACAAGATAACAACAACAAAAGTAAAGGATAGATAGTGAGACCAAGATTATTACAAGATTAAGAACTAAAGAGTGTATTAAACTCAAAAACCCCTAATAATGTAATAATCAAAACCACACTCTTACGGTGACCTCTAAGGGAATCAACTCACCTCCAGATCCACCGTTTCCAAGCAAAGATCAATACTAGCTTTTCCAAACCCTGACTAAGACTAAATGTTCTACTCTCAAGAGAGAAAATTTTTAATGTTTCAATCTTTCATCTTTCATAAACTAATGAGAGAAGACATAAAAAAATCCTACTTATAGTATATTACAAAAAAAGACAAAAAAGACTACACTACCCTTAATGACCAAGGGTGACCTTGGTGTGTTGGAAAACAATATGAATTGTCCAAAATGTCCTTAAGGTTAAGTGACCAAAATGCCCTTAATAAAGGGCACCAAAACCATGAACCAATAAAGGTGGTCCAAACCCGAGAGTCCTTAAGTCTTCAAGGCTCCAAGCAATCTTCCACACTCGGATTTGATCAATGGTAGGCTCAAAACGTCCCCTCCAAGTATGATCCCGTGCCCTCCATGCGACCAAAGCTTGATTCTTCACATAGTGACTTTGAATGATGTCGTCGAAAGCTAAGGCGGCCATTATTCTTGTATCAGCTCCCTAGCTTTGGTAAGCCTAAACAACCTCTTTTCCCCGTCTTTCTCCTCTAACCCCTTATACAAACTCTCAAAAGTTGTTGTCTTAGCATCTTTAACTGCTAACTTAGCCTTCTTCTTAGCTAACTTATACTCCTCCCTACTAACCCACTTTTCCTCTTCATCCTTACTCTCAGATGTAACCATCTAAACAATTTCGAGTTGTATACTTTAATACTTTCTCCTTTTCATATTTAATTGATCGTTTTTCTTTTTACACGTTCTCTAAGAAATCATGAATAAAATTTTTTTTTTTTTTTTTACTAATTCACCCTTTATATCTTTTTAATACATGTACCTTATTCATCAATACAAAAATTAATAATGGAGGAACTTTACAATATTCATATATACTTTAAAAAATAAAAAATTTAAGGGTGAAAAATGAGAAATTTTTGATTAATTTTATTTTGGTTTATAAATTGACAAGTGTAGTTTAAGATAATTATTTTTAATAACGTGGACAATTAACATTAACGATCATCGCTATTTCACGAAGATAGAAAAAACAAAAACATCTCTTTATTGATCTCTATTTATGGACTTTTTGACTGTCAAAAGCTATGTGAAATCAAATCCAATTGCAAAGCTTCCTTACCTATCGTATTAATTAAGAAAGCTATAAATTTTAATGGATGGCTGCTTTAGGTTTAAGAATTTATATGTTGGAACGTACAAGTTGTTAGACATATAGATATGCTATACATAGCAAGCATTTTAATTAATTAATGCAATATGTGACTCCCTCCATTCCTTTTTATGGGCACGTCCGTCTTTCGAGAGATAATTTAACTAATTTTTAAAATTATATTAAATAATTTATTTAATATTTTAAAATTTAAATTTAAATATTTAAAATCTATATAAAAAATACTATAACTTCTATTTTTTCCTTTTTTTTATATATATAATTAAGAAATCATCATAAAATGCTAGTCAAATCAGTATCTTTTGACTCTCAAAAAATAAAATATACATGTAAATAAAATAAAGACTTAACGTGAATAGCAAACGTTAATAAGATAATAAGTCGTATAAATTACGACAAAGGAGTAGTGGTCAATTATGCCTCAAACTCAAAATCATTTATTAAAAATTTGAATTCGTCGTCTTTGGGCAGCATTCGAAATTTTAAGTTCAATACGTAAAGTAGTTCATTTGGTCTGGTGAGTTTGATATGGACGAAAGCATTTTACTCTATCTTATATGGAACTTATTTTTGGATTGTTTTAGTGGGAAAAAACTTACCTATATCTGTGTATACATCAAATCAATATACGGATATCATATGTTTGAATTTAAAATTTATATTACTTAAATATAATTGATTAATAAATTTACTTTATTTAATCACTTAACCATGCATGGTGAATTGCATAAGTTTGGTTGAATATATGGCTAGTCTCTTTTAATTTATTGATAAATTTCATTTAGACACTTGAATTATGTCTTGTTCTAATTGACAAAACAAAATTCGAAATATTTTATCTTAGGACTTGTTTTTGGATCGTTAAGTGTTTTTGATAGTAAAGTTCTTAAATATTTTGAGTTATAGATATGAAATTACCTTTGTTAGGATGAGTTTCGCCCTAATCAGGGGCGGACCTACGTGGTTCCCAAGAGATTCACCCGAATTTTCTTGGCAAAAAATTACATTCTATATAGAAGGTAGAAAATTTATATTTATGTACATATATTAATGTTGAACCACAAAAAACAACGCACTTAAATAGCACAGCGGTGTTATTTGCACTGCTTGGACACTTCCTTCAGTCTACTGCACAGGTTCAATCCCTGCGAGTAGTGGCTGTTATTTTTTTAATATTTCCTGTGGTTGTACAGCTGCTACTTATTAAATGTATGTACAAATCTTATTATAAAAAAAAAGACTAAATGCATGTACAACTCTTATTATAAAAAAAAAAAAAAAAAACGCTAGGTGCTACTGCTATATAAATAAATAAATAAATATTTTACATCCCTTGAAATTATTTTATTGGCTTTATTTCACACATTATATTTTTATTTTTCGAACCTCCTGAAGAAAATTTCTGAATCCGCCACTGACCCTAATATGAAATAAATAAATATAACAAAGAGTTTACCTTTATTCTATTAAGAGTCGCGAATTTGTGCAGTCAATCATAAAAGGAGATTTTCCTTGTGCAAATCAAATTTAATCGAGCGCTAGACTAAATATAGTAGCCTAACACTCAATTTTATATGATTTCGAATGCCGAATAATGAAAAAAAAAATACAAGCATCAATTGTGTATAAAAAATTCAACCGAACTCGTTGTATACAATCAATCTTAAAAAGAAATCTTCTTAACATGAAATCAAATTTAATTAAGATATATAATTATCAACTTAATCGATTTGCCCATAAGGGCAGTGCATCCATGTTGGATGGGCAAACAAGTTAAAACAATGGCTAGGTTGGTTTTCGATTCAGTATTCGATACCCGCATTGAAGTCCGATTAATCCAAATTCTCGCCGAGTAGGGCAGCAAGTGCGTCCCATTTACTAAAATACTAGCCAATTCTTATATAACTAATCGATGCGGTAATTTTATTTGAGCAGTAAAAACAATGGAGAGGGACTATGGGTGTGTTTGGTATGATGGAAAATATTTTCCATGGAAAATGTTTTCTTGGAAAATAAGTTGGTTTTCTATTTATTTTCTCATGTTTGGTTGGTGAATGAAAAATATTTTCGAAAAAATATTTTATGGTGTTTCGTTGGTGAGTAGAGAATATTTTTTAGAAAAATATTTTCTAGTGTTCGATTCATGAGTGAAAAAATATTTTTTAGAAAATACTACTATATGTTAACTAGTATAACTAGTATATCAGTGCCTCTAGCAACTCAACAATCTGTAAGAATTAATTTAAGCATAACAAATAATATCAATATCGAATACTAAAATATTACAATCACTAAATTTAAACAACTATTAATTAACAAATATAGGAGACACTTTTCAACATTTTGTTAGGACAATCTCAAGATACTACAATTAATAGAAATACAACAGAACGACAAACTTATTCAACCTCGTGAAACAAGTTACATTAATAACAAAATGAAATATGCAATTAACAAAAGTAACATAAGTAAGTCTTCCTCTATACATATGAAAATAACAATATATTTAACGAATTGAAAATGGAAAAAATTCGGGCTTTATTATTTTTTATTTCAAACAGTGAAAAATTGAAGCAAAGCATAGTGAGAAACATTTTCGAGTAATGTAAATTTTTGAAAATGTAAATTTTTTGAGTCATGTGAATATAAGTATTGTTGGGGTGGGAAGAGGGGTGAGGGTGAGGGTGAGGTCATAAGTCACATTTGTCATTTTCTGGAAAATGACTTCCCTTACCCATAAGGGAAGTCATTCTCCATCAAATGTGGAAAATAAGTTGTTTTGAAAAATATTTTCCTAAACTTTTGTTGCAACCAAACAAGGAAAAACCGAAAAATATTTTCTGAAAAATATTTTCCATCATACCAAACACACCCTATATATTATTATTATTATTATTATGATACCATAAATATAAAAAGGTTAATGGTTAGTTAACAAAATACAGCAAAAAAGAACACGTGTCCTACTACGTGGCGTGCTACAATCCAACGACCTCTGAAAAAGTACTACCACCGACCATCTTTATACTCCTCTGTCTCATTTTATTATTATTCATTTTTTCTCGTTATAAATGTATTAAAAATTATAAATTAAATGATAATTTTATTAATTTATTTTAAATAAAATTACAAATTAGTGTGAATACTTTTAAAAAGAAAATTAATTGTAAGATAATATAAGAAAATTTTAATTACTCCATCTATTTAAAAAAGAATAATATTTTTTGACTTAAACTAAAATTTTAAAAAATAAAGAAAAGTTTTAAATTTTATGGTATTAAATTAAAGTTATGTTAAATATAGTAAAATATTTTTTTAACCTTCTGGTCATAAATTAATCACGTGAAAAATTAAAATTTAAATATTACTAAAATATTTTTTTTTTAAAACAAATAAAAAAAAATAAATTATTCTTTTTGAAATAAAGGAAGTAATACTTTCTTTATTTCCACAGAGAATGGACTCTCTAGTTAGGTGGGTTGGGGGAGGTGAGTGCTTGTGGTTGAGTTTTATTTTTGTTATTTTATTTTATTTCATATTTTATTACAATCTTATTTACTGACTCTATGTCTTAAGCTTGGGATTTATGGGAAATAGTCTCTCTGCTTCTTTGGAGATAGTGGTATATGAATTGCGTATATTTTACCCTTTTGAAATTCACTATGTGGGAATTTATTAAATATGTTATTGTTATTGTATTTAATAAAATAACCAATTAATATGGGACAAGTACTTTTAATAAAATAATCAACCAAAATGAAATGAAGAGAATAATAAATTTAATATTTTAAAAATATATTTATTAATGAATATAGTGAATAATTAAGATAAAATACATATAATGAATAAACTATCAATTAGTTTTTCAAATTGAATAATATGATAATATTGTCCAACATTTATTTTTACCAAGGCCGTCTTAATAAAATCAGCGGTCTAAAGGTATTTTTATCAAGACAATCTCCATAAAATTAGCGATCTAAAGATAAATATTAATATGAGGCTTTAAATATATATACACAGCAAAAATATTATCGATAATTTAGAGTTATTTTCTTATTCTTACGTAATACTTTTTTTTAGTGTAGTATTCTTAGAAGACATTAAACATTTAACTTCACATAGTAATTTTATTATTTATAAAAGTAAAGACTAATTTTAACTAATAAGATGCTAATCATTTATTTGCAATGCATTACCTTGAATATTATTGTGAAAACTTTATTTATTACTATGATTATTTAATAAAAAAATTAAAATATTTTTAATAAAATGTAGACAGTTCTTCTTTCCTTTTTATTTAATTTAATTTTTTTATCTTTTATATTTTATGATATTTAATATTATTTAAATAAAATTAAAATCATAAAATTTATATTAAATTTTTTAAAATCTCAATATTTTGAAGCCTAAAATAAATATTTTATTAACCTTACGCTTGAGTCCACACTGACTTTTACGAATGTCATGAATAAATATTATTAAATATTTATTTTAATAACATGGATAACTACGGAGTAAAGTGCAAAATAAGAAACTCAAAAAAGCATAACATTAAAAGAAACAAACAAAATCGCTGTTGGATGTTTGGCTACACCAAGTTGCCAATCAAATAGCCATCTTTTTTTTTGGGGGGGTCACATCAGACACATGACAGTACTGTTCCAGAATTTTCAATCTATCGTACTTTGCATTTCTGGTTTTGTCTTTCTACCTTAAAAGTCGTTAAAAAAACCAGACATTTCAGAGACACGGTTAGTGGTTTTGGTTTCTTGATTAAGGAATATCCTCTTATTCTTCCTTCTACTTGCAGATGTACTCATATAATATGCTGATGTTTTGTTTCTTAATATGAAATCTTGCCCCTTACATGTATAAAAACAGACCAATCATATAGTACTGGCTGTTTGCTCTTTCATCAATCAGATAAAGTTTTCTTGGTTTTTAGTGTTGATGTAATTGTGGGTATTTTTCATTTCTTGAAGATAGTTTAATGGAGTTGTTGTTAGTGATTTATATTGTTTGATTGTTCTTTCTGTTTCACAGTTTTGTACTTTGATGTGAGAAGTTATGTATCCATCTTTGGGTTAAAGAATTTTAATCTGTCTTTTTTAGCATGTTCTAGATTTTGTGTTGAGAATAGAAATTGTAGATTTTTTTTAATTGAATCGTTGTCCCTTTTTGCTAAATTTTGAATCTTTATTGGTGGTTGATTATGTTGCTTAGACTCTTTAAAAATGTCTGAACAATGTGTGTTGGAAGTTGGAACCTTCAAACTGCATTTTTGGAGAGTCCGGGCAACATAGGTGGCTACTTCAAAATCAATACTGTACTGAGTAGATTAGCACATTGTTGTAATGTAGTTTATGTAACGATATGTTGTTTCTTGTACTGCCGTTACTTCTTTTTCTGGACTACTTTGAACTGTTATTCCTTGAACCGAGGTTCTATGGGAAACGACCTCTCTACTTCTAAGGTAAGGCTAAGGTCTGCCTACACTCTGCCCTCCCAAGACCCCACTTTGTGGACTACACTGGGTATGTTGTTGTTTGTTGTAGAAGATTGTGCACCTGCAAAGCTTGTTCTTTTGATATAGTTTTCAATGTTAAGTTGTTTGTGAATTGGGCGCTGGATACATTTTTCTCGTTCATAGATTATTTGCTGCTAAGAATTTAAGATGTATTGTTTTGTCTCTTATTTGCACTTGGTTCATGTGAAGTAGATTTCATTGGGAGGAACTTTCGTCGAGCAAAGCGGTGGGGATATAATAGTGGTTGCTGAATGAGGTTGGATAAGCAGTCCAGTGGTCTGCTTGATACTCTAAAAATGGAGACAGTTAGGACGATCTTAACTCATTCTTATCCGTATCCACATGAGCATTCACGGCATTTGGTCATTGCAGTGTTTGTGGGATGCTTATTTTTTATATCATCAGATAACTTGCATACACTTATTCAGAAGTTAGATAGCAATGTCAAGTGGTGGTCAATGTACACCTGTCTGCTTGGATTCTTTTATTTCTTTTCATCTCCGTTTATAGGGAAGACAATCAAACCAAGTTACTCGAACTTTAGTCGATGGTAAGTCTTTGTTTCTATATCTGGCTTGATGACTAATCCTTTAGTAAAATAAAGAGTAAATGGTCAAAACCAAACCTAAAGTACCCCGCTTTTTCGAGTTTCATACCCGAACTACTGGTTGTTTGAGTTTTCTACCTAAACGATTTCCAACTATTTATCAAAACATATCTCCGCTATCAATTATTCACTTTTCTTGCCTGAAAGATGATGGTGATATTTCAGGTAAGATAAGTGAACAATTGATAGTTGAGGTGTGTTTTGATAAATAGTTGGTGATATTTTAGATAAGAAACTCACACATTTGATAGTTCAGGTATGAAACTCAAAAAACCGGAATAGGTGTGTTTTTGACTCTTCACTCTAAAATAAATTGATACTGATAATAGAAGGATTTTAATTTTTCAGGTATATATCCTGGATACTTTTGGCTGCTCTCTATCATCTTCCCAGTTTTCTATCTATGGGAGTAGATCTCAGGATGAACCTGTCTTTGTTTCTGACCTTATTTGTTTCGTCAATTTTTATTCTTCTCGTTTTCCATGTTATATTTCTTGGGCTTTGGTATCTTGGCCTTGTTGCCCGCGTGGCTGGAAAAAGACCTGAGATCCTGACAATTGTGCAAAATTGTGCTGTAAGTTCTTCGAAAACTTTGTAAGACGATATAAAGTATTGTGGCCTTTGACTTATTTCTTCATCATCGCTGTAGGTTTTAAGCATAGCATGCTGTGTGTTTTATAGTCATTGTGGCAACCTTGCTGTAGCAAGGGAAAAGACATTTGGTCGGAGGAATTCTAGTTGGTTTTCATTTTGGAACAAGGAAGAGCGGAGCACTTGGCTTACAAAACTAGTAGGCATGACTGAGTTGAAAGATCAAGTCTGCAAATCTTGGTTTGCTCCTGTTGGGTCAGCCAGTGATTACCCTTTTTTGTCCAAATGGGTTATCTATGGAGAGGTATTACCTCTCACAGTTCCTTTGTCTCATATTTCCTACTTGATATGATGGAGGATCTTATGCTGCTGTCGTCTTTTTTCTTTTTTTCTTCTGAATTTTTACCTTTCAGTTAACGTGCAACGGATCATGTGCAGAATCGTCAAATGAAATTTCTCCGCTATATTCATTGTGGGCCACTTTTATTGGCCTCTACATTGCAAATTATGTTGTGGAAAGGTCATCAGGGTGAGTAGCTCGAATATTTGTTTGCATAGCAGAATTCCTTTTCTGGTGGTGTCCTTCGAAACAGCTGCTAAGATGCAGATCTTAAGATATCATTTTGGCGTTTGCTGCACAGGATCCAACTGTGAAAATGTGGTTGCCGTGCAAGAACTTTTAAGCGAACAATTTCTCAGATTAATATATAAAACAAACGAAAACATAGAATTCTTACTGGATTATACATGTTAGGAAATCTGTTCTACTTCGTTACTTAGCTGAGACGCTGCAGATTCCAGAATGGATCGAGGGGTTAAGCTTGCCATCACCATGGCATTAACTGCTTGCCCCTTATTCATCTTTGTAGAAATATCATTTAATGATGAAGAGCTTTTATGCTTTTCTTATGATAACAAATGTATCATAGTGTCATTATAGAAAAGCAAGTCACCCGTATTCCGGTTGCTATTATGAGTAATGCTTTAAACCCTACCTGGTTGGTTTGATAAGGCACAGAACCTATTCAAAATTAGAAAGTTTTTAATATAGAGCAACAATTGAGTAAAGTATGAGCATAGTTTTATTCCGCGACATTGTTCTGATTTTGCCTGCTTGGAGTGAATTGTAAGCATCGTTCTGCTGGAGTTTCTTGTCTGCTAACAGTTCAAACTATAATGATTAACAGATGGGCTCTGTCACGTCCTTTGTCACTCAAAGAGTTCGAGAAATTGAAGAAAAAGCAAACGAAACCTGAGTTCTTGGATATGGTTCCTTGGTATTCAGGGTATGTTCTTTCATTATACCTCTTACACGTCCCCTCCCATCTGTGGGGTCTGTATTCTGTAGTGAAAAAAGCTTCATCAATCTTCTTAATGGAACATGCTGGTTGCAGGACATCTGCTGATTTATTCAAGACAATGTTTGACCTGCTGGTCTCCGTAACTTTGTTTGTTGGACGCTTTGATATGCGAATGATGCAGGTAACAAATATGATGTTCTAAATTCCTTCAAAATATATTCAGCTTTTAAAGTGAATTTCCTATTGCAAAGACTTATGAGATGCTGCAATCTTTATATTTTGTAAGATTTTAGAAGGATCAAGGATCAAAATGTTCCTCCTATTGATACAAAGTCTGCACATGTTAATGAAATGACAAGTGTATAATGGATTTGTATTTTTGTCGATTAAAGGCAACATGCTCGATAAGTAGATTAATTATTCCATGAATTTAATTAGTCTGGCCATTTTCTCCTTGTGGTTATAATGGATAGTTGGATTGACCTTACGTTGTCTTAAATTATCCGATGGTTAGGCTGCTATGAGCAGGGTTGAAGATGGGACTAAGCAGGAGGATCTTTTGTATGATCAGTTTAGTGAGAAGGATGGTCTGTGGTTTGACTTCATGGCTGATACAGGAGATGGTGGAAATTCTTCCTACTCTGTGGCTCGGCTTCTTGCTCAACCTTCACTCAGGCTCCAAGTAAATGGGTCAATGCGTACACTTCCACGTGGAGACATGCTTCTTATTGGGGGTGACCTTGCGTAAGATCCTAGTTCTCTTTATACCATTAGATGGTCTTTGCATTCTGATAGCCATCTTATGTCTTAAAACAGACAAATTAATTACACTGACCAAGTTTGCACCCATGCCATTAGTAATAATGTGTGTGGCACCAGGTAGCATTAAGATCTTGTACAAGTTGTTTGGTTCTGTTCAAGCTTTCCACCTAGTTTCTTCATACCAATGATTTCTGGAGCAATTTGTTATATACTAGTATCAATTTTCCAAGTTGCTCGTAGAAGTTTCTCATTTTAGACAAAGCTACAAGTTCATGATGATTATTTTGTGAAGTTAGTGACCAAGGCTGAGTACAATAGACCATTGTGGTGGGGCCCTTCCCCAGACACCGTGCATAGCGGTAGCTTTAGTGCAACGGGCTGCCCCTTTTTTTTAGTGACCAAAGCTAGCTTTTCTATCTACTTCGTGCAGCTTTTGGTCCATCTAATGATAACATATAGTGACTACATGGTAGATGCTTTTCTTTTATACTTGCATCAAGTGCAGGTTGAGGAGATCTTTACAAGATATGGTATTTTTGTGTGGTTTGTCTAGTCAGATTGATTATCATTTGTGGTATAAAAACTTATAAAATAAATGAAGAAATAAGTAATGATAAAAGGCCTAGTTTTAAGATAAGTAGAAGTAAGAATATATGTGCTGCAAGTTTAGCTAACATAAGGGGGTCTATCGGAAACAGCCTTTCTACTTCATCAGAGGTAGAGGTATGGACTGCGTACATCTTACCCCCCCAGACCCCACCAGGTGGGAATACACTGGGTTTGTTGTTGTTGTTGTTGTTAAGTTTACCTAACATAACAGTGAAGTTGAGGTGAGATTAGATGGGATTACAATACATAAATACCAACTATTCAGAAACCTAGGCTCTGTCACAGGTGCTAAGAGAAATTGCTACTCAAAGTCATTCAAATCAGTTAATTTAAATATCAAAACTAGCACATTAGAGGACTGGACACACACATTTACTAATAATGGGAAGGCAACATACTGGCATGAAAGACATTTGATCTATAAGAACTATTTTGACAAACTTACTGAAAATTGGATGGGCATCTTCAATGTAGATACTCTAATACTGGCCATTATATCAAAAAATTTGGTGTGGAAGCAACTTCATTTCTTCAGAATTTAAAGGCATATATGTCCAATCCTCTCAGTTTTGGGTGTATTACGAAGCAAGCTATCAGTGGGCCAATACATATACTTTTTTTTTGGCATATATTCTTTTTTTCCTTCTTTTTGTTCTAGAGAACTCTATATGTTTTGCATCTTTATTCAGAAAAAAACTGTTCCACCTCTTTACTTCATTTAGAACTAACAACACCACGACAGTATGCTGTTGAATTTTTTAAACCAATAATTGTTTCTTTTTTCTCGTGTTGTATAGGTATCCTAATCCATCATCGTTTACATATGAGAAGCGCCTTTTTCGTCCCTTTGAATATGCTCTTCAGCCTCCTATGTGGTATAAGGAAGAACATATTGCTGTAAGTAAGCCTGAATTGCCTCCTGAAGTGGATGAACTTAGGCGGTATGATGGACCTCAGTGTTTTGTCATCCCTGGAAACCATGGTTAGTACAGCTTCTTAGCCTGTACCTTGTGGACTTTTTTTAAAAAAAAAAATTCTCTAGTTTCAGTCAAGCAGTATGGCTTATTTAATCTTGATGTTTTTTTAATGATAATCGAAGTCCATTCGTGAATTGCAGACTGGTTTGATGGGCTTCAGACGTATATGAGGTACATTTGTCACAAAAGCTGGTTGGGTGGTTGGTTTATGCCTCAAAAGAAAAGCTATTTCGCTCTGCAACTCCCCAACAGGTGGTGGGTATTTGGTCTTGATCTTGCTCTCCATTGTGATATTGACATATACCAATTCAAGTTCTTCTCAGAATTAGTGAGGGATAAGGTATCTCCTTTCTGCTATGAGCATAGTCGTTATTCAAACATATTGCTATTTATTAAATAAGGTCGATGTTATATGCAGATCGGTGTCAAAGTGTCCCTTGGACTTCATAATCATGGGATGTGTTTCAGTTGTCCTTTTTTATCAATCCAATTTAAAGGAAAAAGAAGTTACCCCCCAGTTTTTAACTTTTCCATGAGAATGCTTTTAATCTGTAATTACATGAGAAAGGTTTCTCAATATTAGTTCTAAGTTACGCTTACATCTATTAGGGATTATTATTCCATGCAGTCTTTTCTTGCTAATCAAACCTGAAAACTACTTTGCTAGTGTGTGAATGGAAGCTGTCAATTCAAATATCATAACAGTGAACAAGACCTTGTCTAAATTGTTAGTGCTTCTTAGTTCCAGATTCATGTATTCCTCCTTTGTGTTTTACTTCAATCTAATGATTTGATATGAGCTTAAGATTATTGAGCTTATAGAGCAATTAGTGACTGATAGCTTTTTGAAGCCCACGGAGTTGGTTTATGGCTGGTGTTTGGGAATTCTAGACATAGTTGATTATGGGAGCCAATTCATATATAATAATGTTACCTAAATCGCTCTTTATTGGATCTTTCGTGTCTTGTTCTCTTTTTAAATAAGCAAAGGATTTGTCTACAGAACATCCTTATCCGTTCTTAATGGATGCTTTGTTCAGGTCGGGCAGAATGATTCTGTGATCATTATGACACATGAGCCTAACTGGATTCTTGATGGGTACTTTAATCACGTGACTGGAAAGAATGTTACCTACTTGATACGTGACCATTTGAAAGGAAGGTGTAGACTACGGATTGCTGGAGATGTGCATCACTATATGCGGCACTCATATGTTCCATCAAATAGGCCTGTTTATGTCCAGCATTTACTTGTTAATGGTTGTGGAGGTGCTTTTTTGCACCCTACGCATGTCTTCAGGAATTTCAAGGAATATTGTGGAACATCATATGAGAGCAAAGCGTCTTACCCAACTTTTGAAGATTCAAGCAGGGTATAAATTCTAAAATTTCCTTTGAAAGTTTTTCTGCCAGATACCTATCAAAAATGAAGTTTCTGGTCAGATGTATTATTTGGGTGCTGACATGCTTATTAACATTTGCAGATTGCTTTAGGGAATATATTGAAATTTAGGAAGAAAAACTGGCAATTCGATGTTATTGGTGGCATGATATATTTCATGTTGGTCTTTTCTATGTTTCCACAGGTAATTTTGAGCTTTGATCCATTCTTTTAGATTTGTCCGAAGCATCTGTTCTCACTACCTCATGCCTCCTTAAACAGTAGCATGTTAATTTGAAGTCCTTGCGAACACTATATAGTATCACTTTTCTAATGAACCTAAGATGTATTGCTTCTGTGCAAGGATGACTAATCATTTCCCATTTGCTTCCAGTGTCAGCTAGATCACATTTTAAAAGACAACACCTTCTCGGGACGCTTGAGCACCTTCTTTGGCTCAGTGTGGGATGCTTTTATGTATATGCTGGGATGCTCATATGTATCAGCAGCTGGTGCTATATTACTTCTAACAATTGCGATAGTCTTTGTTCCTTCTAAGGTGTCTTGGAAAAAGAGACTACTAATTGGGATTCTTCATGTATCTGCGCACTTGGCTGCTGCCTTGATTCTCATGCTCTTGATGGAATTAGGTGTTGAGATATGTATTCGGCATAAATTACTTGCAACTTCAGGTGAGGTTTTGTATGTCGTCTTCAATGTGTGATTCGGTTGATTTGTCTCCTCTTTAAAACCTAAACTTTGTAATTCAGGTTATCACACTTTATATCAATGGTACCGGTCTGTGGAGAGAGAGCATTTTCCCGATCCAACTGGCCTTAGGGAACGTATAGAACAATGGACCTTTGGCCTTTATCCAGCATGTATCAAGTATCTCATGTCTGGTTTTGACGTTCCTGAGGTAAGAAATCACATGATAGGCGATGTTGATCCATGACGATTCAGTTGCTCTGTGATATTGTGTCTTCCTCTAATCTCATGCATGCAACTTTCAGGTAATGGCCGTTACCAGGAGTAATATCTGCAAAAATGGGATGGATTCTCTCTCCCGAGGGGGTGCTGTAATATATTATGCATCGGTCTTCCTTTATTTTTGGGTCTTATCAACTCCGGTGGTTTCTTTGATACTTGGAAGCTACCTTTACATTTCCATTAATTGGCTTCACATACATTTCGATGAAGCATTTTCATCACTCCGCATTGCAAATTACAAGGCATTTACTCGGTTTCACATCAATAGCAAAGGCAATCTTGAAGTTTTTACCCTTGCAGTCGATAAGGTAACATCGCTATATCCCAATAAAGATAAAATAATAAAAGATCAAAGAAGCAGTCGATCATTTTGAATTGAATATGAGTTATTTACACTTTAATGTATGATTTTGCAGGTTCCAAAAGAGTGGAAATTGGATCCAAAGTGGGACGGAGAGTGTAAACAGCCACAAGAACTAAGTTACCTCCAGAGGTTCCCTAGCAAATGGAGAGCTAAGGCCCTTCACCAGGACCCTGTAAATACCGTGCGAATAGTTGATCATTTTGTCATTGAACAGATAGAAAAAACTGATTCAGAACTATCGAATGGGTCACTTAACCATTGACTTGTTTGATTACTAAATAGTACTATCATTTTGTAATTTGTACAGATGTTGTAGGTTTAAAGTACTTAGATGGTAGTTGATATATAGGAAGTTAGCTGGATAGAAACAGGATTATGAAAGACAAATCAAAGATGAAAGATCCATTGAATCATAGTTAAGGAAAGTGGAAAATTGTGGTCAGTCATTGTACTTCCTTTATTTAGGCAAATTTGTCTATTGTATTGTCATTTTAATTTTCAGATTATGGAGATTTTTGTAGTATCTTGTAGCTGGTAAAATCAAGAAGCTGCATCACATTAACCAAGTAGGAACTTGCTAGAGATCGAGTCATCTATTCATAGTTTCATTTCATTTCTGTCTTTCTCCACCTATGTGCTTTCCCCGCGGCCTATTGTGCTTATCTCTACAACAACATACCCACTATAATTCCATAAGTAAAAGTTTGAGGAGGATAGAGCTTTTGCAGTCTTATCCTACTTGTGAAGGTAGAGATGTTGTCTCCCGTAAACCCTTGGCTCAAATATAATATATAAATGACTGTTTCTTTGGGTAGGATTTTCATTATATGATAAAATTATTCAGTAGAATTAACATCATATGTGTGAGATTTTCGTAATTTAGGGAATGCCAACGGTTGATATTATAACAAAATATAATGAACATACACTCTCTGGTCCTTCTAAAATTGCATAAACAGAATTCATGTCCCCTAATCTGTTGAACAAAGAGTATTGTAGAGGAGACCAAGGATGGGCATTACATTGCTGATGAAGAGTTTGATTGAAATGTTATTTCAGTTGCTGTAAGATTTTGTCCATGTTAAACGAAGTACTATAAGTTTTTACCACTTTCCACATGCTCTAAACTAGTACTATTACCTTAATCAACTTGTATTATCAACTCTTCTACATTACCAATAGTAGAAGAGTGCATGTATCAACAACTAGTAGTTAGGCTCTTCCCTGGACCTCACGCATCGAGAGCTTTAGTTTACCGGGTTGTCCTTTTTCTATCTACATTACCAATAGCATCAAAGTAAAAGGTGACAGCAACTTGAGACATTTGGAACAGATTTTTTTTGTATTTTCTGTTTTCAGTAATTAAAAGATGTCTTTTTCCTCCTTTTGGTTCTTAAAGAAACATGTAAATCCCTGAATGACTTAGGAATATGCCTAATCCTAGCAATTCCTATACCCAAAGTAGATCAACACCTTTTAATATTGCCTTCTCAGAGACGATATGAACACTTAGATGTGTGAGGGAAACACAATTATCATTTAACTTTGTATCATATCCCAAATATCCATTTGGCAAATTAATGACTCTAAAATGGTTATCCCCAGGAACTTGATTTCCAGCTCCTTGAAACACATCAACTCTTGGCTCACTTCTCTTCATTCCACCAAGCTCCCGTAGGGGGGCCTCTTGTAAAGGAAAATAAAGAGATTCTACGGAAGTACATCTCTCCTTCAAGTTTCAAATGCTCCCGAGGACTCTGCAAGTTAAAACCAGAAGACCAGGGAAAGAAAAGAGTAACGCCACCTGCCTCTACATACAACAATATTCACCCAGCTGCAGCTTGATGAACGTGACTGATGACAATCCTCTCAGTTGTCGATCTATCCAGTTCAGTGCAAATATGCACAAGTTGTTCACGAGCACAACACGCGTGACCCAGCTGCCTTGCCATAAAGGAGATGCCCATTAGGAACAGACTAAGTTGAGAAATGGAATTATAATAGCTTACTAAGAGGATCATCCAACTAAAGCACATGCTTTGCAGCAAGAATAAAGACATGGACAATGATTAACAGGCCATAACATTTTAGAGTGCATGAGACAGAGTAGCAGGAGGGAATCGCATCACAAGTTCAAAGTGAGCTACATTCCTTTTAAGGACATTCTGTAGCCCTCAATGAAATCATTGCTCCTACTAATTCGGCAAAAGTTACAGGGATGAGAGTTAAAATGACCAAAATCGATTCCAAGAGGAGAGAATGATTTGCATAAATAACACGTTCATTCCGCAAGAGAAGACAATAAGGGTGTACGAGTACTATATTACAAGATAACTGAACCAAGACATAAAGCCCAGTAGAACTCAAGAAGATGAAATAATGAGTACTAAGTTACATTCTAGGCACACCAATCAACTCTTATTGATGGAACAGATTCACATGACATGTGGAATGAAATAGACATCTTATTAGAAAACTGGTTAGTTTAGGACTGAAGTGGCCTCACCATTGAGAAACCAAGTTTGGCTTTGGATTGGAATGGCTTTTACAGGATGATTAGCCGAATAATTTGCCCCATAAAGCGGAATGCCTTGGTTACTTCTCTCAGGCACTTAGTCTTGTCATTTCTAGACCAATGCTGCAATAAAGATGCAATTAATAGAGCAGGAGAAGCAGTTAGTGGTGCTTTTGAAGCATTGAATAAATCGATGATGCAAAAATCTGAGGCATTTACCTTAGCTAGCATGTTGAAACTTTCACGCACGCTTTGCAACAACTTTTCTTCATCCCCCTCCCACTTGTAGAATTCCAACTCTTTTTCCTCTACGAGTCTCTCAAATGCCTGATAAAATTAATACAGCAAAGATAGATAACCAAACATATAAATACTTAGTTAGAGTTAACTTGCATATTGAAAGTCAGGTCCACTATATCACGACATAAATTGACAAGACGGTAATTCAAAGTAACTCATTAAGCGAATTAGTAAAACTTATTGATCAATCATTATATAACAAGCCAAAACTTATTGAAATGAAAGTTTATAGAACAAGCCAATGCTCCGTTTCTTTCTTTAATATTGTCACTATTATATTTTGGATAAGTAGTGTGAGAAACCAAAGATTCGACATAGTACACAAAATAAGCAATGTACCTAAAAAAACTAGAAAAATCAGAATACACAGATTTTACTGCATATATTTTGACCAAGAATGCAATACAAAATCTAGAAAACCAAATCATGAAATCTAGTACTCCCTCCGTCCTAAATTACCCGTCCCAAATTGAGATGATACATTGATTAAGAAAAATAATTAATAACATGACTAGTTTATCATAGTACCCCTATTAAATGATGTTTACATTTTAATTTGAAGAAAAAGTAATTAATGCAAAGGGTAAAACATGGAAATTTCTTTTTGTCACTTCTTGATTAATGAAAAAAGATAAGTAAAATGAGAAATCAAATTAGGAAATTTGGGACGGAGGGAGTATTTGCCTAGAAAACAAGCAGCTATCAAACTCTGCACAGTTGCAAGTTATGGATTTTTGTTAAGCTAGCTTAAGAGACAATCTGGACCAAAATCCACCTTACTTTGAGTTGTTTCTAGATTAGAGTTCATGGAAGCATAGGAGAACAAACGACGAATTTGCATTTGCCAGTCCGGATTATTCTGAATTTCAATTTGCATCCTTATATTTATAGAGTCCTACCTAAGTCATAAAACTAGTACTGCTTGAGCTTCAGAATTGTCTAGACAAGATAAAAACTTAGAGCCACATAGTAATTACTAAAACGTAACTTACGAACAGTAAAAAATCAGTTCACCCTCCCGAAAGAGAAAGAAAAAGTTGTGTTCATTCAATAAGGCGTATATATCCCAGAGTAATCTTCAAACATGTCAAAGATACCATGTGTTCTAGAAAAGAAATTGTTTTAATGAAGATAAATTTAATCTCTAGCTGGAATTCGATGAGTTAAAAACTCTAGGAATCTAATAAAGGCAAAAGGATGCATCGAGTTGGTGCTCCCCAAATTTCCTTAGCTCATAAATTGTTTGTTTCAATTTTAATTTTCTGAGCTAGGTCTTCATTTTCTACGTATCAATGGGAACATATCTTATATAAAGAATCTCAACAAGAGGCAACATTATACGAGTATATGACACTATAAAAGCTCCCAAATCACAATGGGCCAAATTTTTCAGCTCACAAATGAGTCTACCATAGAGCTCCTTGGTCCAATAAATAAAATAAATTCTTCACTGGAGATTTCACAAAGATTATATTTGAATAAAGGCATTTGATGACCATGCTTAATTTGATACTTTGACAAATAAAAGCTCCACAAAAAATGTCAGGGGATAATGACAAACAGAGAAGGAAGTTGTACCTTTTTGGCTATGACTTGACCTCCTGCTATGTGTGAGAAATATATGTTGTAGAAGTGGCTGAGAAATAAACGAGGAGTCTTTTCTGCCAGTTCCTCCAGATAATTGGCGTAAGTGACTCCAGGATCGCTCGGTTCAGGAATCACGTGACCCTGTAGGCTAAACCATTCTAGGTCTTTTGATATGCATTCTGCTCGCTCCAAACCAGTCCTTCTGAAGTAGGCATCTGCGTTAAACAAACAGAAAACACTGTGACATCATTTGAAATTCAACAAGCAACACTTTTTGTTTTACAGTGTTTCAGTTTTTTTCCCACTTACCACGATAAATTAAATTCAACCCACCTAAATATAATGCTGTTTTTTCCTTTTCCAATTACCTAAATTCAACCTCACCAACATATAACACTTTGTCGCTAAGACTTAAAAGGTAAGATCTATAGAGTGGTGATTAGAACGACTATGATGTATGGGAGTGTTGGCCGGTTAAGAAGCCCATGTCCAGAAGATGAAAGTAACAGAAATGAGGACATTGAGATGGATGTATGGACACACCAGAAGAGATAAGATTAGGAATAAAGAGATACGGGACATGGTGAGAGTGGACCCCGTGGTGGACAAGATGCACGAAGGGAGGTTGAGATGTTTTGTGCATGTGCAGAGGAGATGTGTTGATGTCCCAGTGAGGAGGTGTAAGAGGGCCGTGGTAGCATTGAGAAGATGGAGAGGTAGTCCTAAGAAGGTGATTAGGCAGCATATGGAGCAGCTTCAGCTTAACGAGACATGACACTTGATAGGAAGGTGTGAAGATGAGTATAAGGATAGAGGGATAGTAGGTTGGCGAGCATTTTTCTTTTGTTGTCCTAGAGCATTAGTTTCATTTTTACGTTTGATTATTCTTAAATCTCTAGTAGTCCATGTTTGTTTCTTGCATTTCGTTTATCTTCTTGATCCGATGATCTTGTGGAAATAGCTTCCCTACCCTTATACAAGATAGGTGTAAGGTCTGCATACGGTCTACCCTCCCAGTCTCCACCTGTAGGTCTGTTGGGGAAGCAACAAACTGAAAGTCGATGACTTTTTGTTGAATGCAACAATAATAAACAGAAAAATCATAGAGAAATTCAAGTGTGTTTCAGAAGAACTTACAAGAAACATCACTAGATTCATCAACGATACGCTCAATTGTGCTGAAAACAAGCTTGCTATCAACAAGATACTTGATAAAACCTTCCATACTTGGCTCCCAACTCTCTTCACCACCAGTATCATCTTCGTTCGACGAAACTGATTCATACCCATTACTATCTTCCATTTCATCATTATTCCCCGATTTCTTCTTGTCTTCGGAACTACGAAATTTCATAGCAACAAACCTCATTTCTTCAGTAATACCCTTTTTCTCACCTGGATATTGCTTCCTGTACCTCCTTCTCTTCTTCTTCACTGGTAACAACGTAGCCCCATCTCCTTCATCTTCCTCTTCAGTTTCAGTTTCGGCTTCGGTTTCGGAAAGTAAACATTGAAGAATAATGGAAGGTCTACTATGTGTCCAGTTTAGGTACTTAATTGAAGAATATTTATTAGTAAAAAATTGTGGATTTGGGATTTTGTGGAGAAAGGGAAGTGAAGAATTTGAGGTGAGTTTTGGAATTGGTAGTGAAGGAGATGAGCAGTGGCATGTTAGTGTTGCCATTTTTGTCGAACTGATTTTTCTCTATAAGGGTTTAGCTCATTGCTGCTGCTGCCATTCTTACTATTTCTGTTCTGTCAAATTAAGTTATGAAGACATTTAAAATACCTAGTTAAAAGAGCTTTTAAGCCATTTTTTACTTTTCAATGTGTGTGATAATTTTAAAAATAGCTTAAAAGAAATTAAAAATTATTTTTAATGGGCTGCCAACAATTTGATGCTTATGACATTTATGAAGAATTGAGAAGAATTATTTTTTTGATAGTTTATTTGACTGAAGCAATAAATTTTAATGTATTATTAGCAATTTAACTTCTTTTGGGGTAATTTTTGTTCAATTTTCTTAAAGAAAAACGGAAAAATCAATAAACCTATTTAGCTAAAACAACAACTTCTGCTCCTTTTTGAATGTTTTGGTTCAATTTTCATAAGAAAAAAAAATCGTAAAACAAAAATGGGTTAATTAGTATGGCAAAATTTACAAAGAAAAAGGAATCCAAATAACTGGAACAACAAATTTTGCTTCTTTTTGAATCTCTTTTGTTCAATTTTAAGAAGAAAAATGGATTCAAACGATAAACTTAGGCCATAACAACACTTATGGTGGTCGAGAAAATTTGACTATTAAGCCTATTCAAGTTTTCAATTAGCAAAATAGCCTATTCTCTTCAAGTTTTCAATTAGCAAAATAGCCCACTTCTATTTTCTCATTTATCGGATTGATAATCGAATTGTCTATATATAGTCGGATCGATAATTGATCTATCTATATATCTGTCTAACAGATAATAGATTTGTCAGATTGATAATCGATCTTTCTATATATTTGTTGGGTAGATAATAGATCTATCTAAAAAAATAAGTCATCTTCCTAAATAAAAAAAACTTATAATTCATTTAATTAAAAAATAGACTTAAAAGGTATATTTAACAAAGAGTCCCGTTATGGTCCCTAAAGTATAAAAAAGCTTAATACATAAAAAGATGCTCAAAGTTACTCGCAAAATTTATGTGTCCCATTATTTTATGATGGTTGAGGCTCAATCAACACTAGTTATGATAAGGTCCTTTAAATTTGTGATAAGTGTCTTTGTGAGCCCTTCTTGTCAGCCCATTTCATTTTTAAATTTCACGTTGCTTTTTTGTTTCATTTTTTTTTTTCTAAAAGTTACATAAATACACAACTTATATTTTCAATGTTACAAAAAGATTCAACTCCCTAAACATATTATAAAAATTCCAACATATATACAGAATGTTATGTATACGTCAGTTATGTTATGTATATTAATAGGGAGAGAGAGTAAAATAATTAAAAAAATGAGAGAGAGTATAATTACTTTCAAAAGGATTGGTATTTATGTTATTTATACTTTTTTTTTCTTTTCTCACCAGACATTCCTTTTCCTATTTTTTATTTTAATAATAACTTTTTTTAATAGTTCTATTTTACACACAAAATTATATAGAAAAAATGATCAATGCTAATCCAATTTTTTTTAACAGATTAATATTAAACTCAACTACATATATCTTTTTTCCCTCAGTATATCCTAATATACCTAAATATTTAATTTTTTTTAATTTTAATTTTTTAAACTTCATAATATAAGATCTCTAACAAGTATCTATCAATTTAATTCCTCGAATGATTGTTTTATTCAATGAAGCTATCAAATAAAATTATTTATCATTGTCTTATTCAATAAGGTCTTTTAAGTTAATATTTTTGTCTTATGAAGTAACAATGGAATAAAAATGTACTGCTTTGGATGTTTTTTTTTATACTGCCTTTTGAGTATAAACTAGCAGCAGGAACGAGAGAAAATAGTTGACATGAGAGAATGAAATCGTTGAGATATAGTGATGCTACTTTGACGAGGAGACTTGGAATAACTGTAAAAAATGTGATCAAGAGGTCACGTGTTCAAGTATTGGAAACTGCATTTGACATAAATACAACATAAGGATGCGTATAATACACTTTTGTGGTGGGTGGGATGACCCTTCTCCAAACTTGCATATAACGGGAGCTTTAGTGCATTAAACTATTTTTATTTTACTTTGATTAATTGATTAACTTGAATTACGAGGATAACTTTACATATCTTCATAGATCATGCAAGATAGAAACCTCACACACAACTGAAGAATTAGGTCTTAAAAGTAAAGAGTACCATGAGAATACAAAGTTTAGAAATATTTGTGATAGAAAAATATATCTTGTAATGCCATGAAAGGTTAGAGTCCTACTCATTATCAAGCTATCCAATGGTACGTTAAGAAATAGAAAGATACCAAATAGAAAGATGACATAGATAGTATTCACTATATTCCGAAATATGTTTTCACTTTATTTCGAAATACTTATTTGACCAAAAATATATCAAATACAACTACAACTTGAAGTTGTATTTGAGAATTTGGGAAACACCTTCAGAGGTTTTTTTTTTTTTTTCCACTTTTTGTACTTTTAAAATTATTTTTAAAAAAAATAAGTTTTTTATTTTCATAAAATAACTCTATTTTCATAAAATTCAATTTTTTAAAAAATTTATTTCACTTTTATATTTTGTTTAAAAAATAGATTTGAATTCTAAATATTAACTCCAAAATACTATGGGTAAACACAACTTCAACTCTATTTTCAACTTCAAAAAAATTCAAATCAAGTGAATATTTTCACGGTCAAACAACTACTAACAAAGAAAATATTTCGAGTTTTGTTGTAGTGTTAAATTTAGGGAAAAGGACACCACGTAGCTCTTTTGAAAAATAATGGACAATAATGATCCACGTTTCACTTTTTGGACAAAACTGACACTTCGGCTGTTTTAAATGTCATTTATGAGCCCTTCATTTAATAAGGCACACGCTAAAGGAAAAAGGCTTACAGTTGTACATTTTCCTTTTTGAAGTTGGTGTCCGAATAGGATTTTGTGACTCTTTATTCTTTCCATAACCACTCTTTTTTCTTCTTTCCATAACCAATCTTCTTTCTTCTTTCTCCAATCTATGATGGTTAAGAACCCAACAAAATTCATAGCTCTTTTTTTCTAGTTTAAAATTTTTTCTATTAAGAACCCAACAAAACTCATATCTTTTTTCTCTTAATTCTTAATTTTTTCTATTTAGGATATCTAAATTGAATTGATTTTGTGAATTATGTGGGTGGATGAAAAATGAGATAGAGGAATGAAAGAACAAAAAATATGCAAAATCTAGAAGTTGATCGGGATGGAAGAAAAGGGCTATTGTGTTGCAGCTAAAGTAATAGTGGATAGGTATGTGACGAAGAAATTTGAAGGAAATAGATTGTTTTTGAAAAAAAATGTGTTTTATGATTCGAGATTGCACAGGACTGATTATCTATGGAGATTTCAGAGAAATGAAGGTTTGCATATGATGTGTATAAAAATTGTATATTTAAGATTTGTATATGATGTGTATAAAAACTGTATATTTAAGGTTTGTATATGATGTGTATAAAAATGGTATAAAAACTGTATATTTAAGGTTTGTATATGATGTGTATAAAAACTGTATAAGAAATGTATATTTAAGGTTTGTATATGATGTGTATAAAAACTGTATATTTAAGGTTTGTATATGATGTGTATAAAAACTGTATATTTAAGGCTTGTATATGATATGTATAAAAACTGTATTATATAGAATATATTTTCTATAAATGATCTGTATAGAATTTATATCATTGTTGTATAGAATATGTATATCTATATATATAAACTGCATAAATATTGTATAGAATATGTATCTAAATAATTATTTTCCCTAAATAGTGTACAGAATGTGTATAACCTCTTGGCAAAAATAAAAGACACGAAAATAATTTTAAAACATGTATATGAGTAATTAAAATATGCTATCTTTAAAAAATTGTATTTCAAAAAAATACAAAATTTTATTTTGTTACGACATTATAAATTAGTATTTGATTATTTTAAAAGAGAACTACAAAATTTTATTTGATTATTTTGTTTATTGATATAATTAAAAAAATATATAGAAACATCAATTTTTTTTTTTTTAAAAATGAGCACAACCAAAATAAAAGGGAAAAGGAAGAAAACACAACTACCAGGAAAAAAAACAACGAAAAAATAATAAAAAACAAATACAATTTTTACACTTTATATTTCTGTTATATCGAAGAGGTGGTTTCGACCACCTCTTGCAATTACCAAAAAACCAACTATTTTCACTTAATTACATACCATGTCCCAATATATAATGATTTCATTATTTCATCATAATGGTTTAAATATTTAATATATTCTATTAATTTATATTAATTAACTATAACTACATATTGAAAGTAATTTTTATTTATTTATTTAATTGTCTATCATGTTCAAAACTAATTTGTTACCACAAATCACAATAATTAATAACTTAAAATATTTAAAAGACATACAGAAATTTTATTGACTCTTACCAAAAAATCCCTCTACTCCCACTTAATTACATACCATGCCCCAATATATAATGATTTTATTGTTTCATCATAATAATTTAAATATTTAATATATTCTATTAGTTTATATTAATTAACTATAACTACATATTGGAAGTAAATTTTATTTATTTATTTAATTAGCTATCGTGTTCACAACTAATTTGTTACCACAAATCACAATAATTTGTTACCACATATAAAAAATTTATTGACTCTCATTATTTTAGCAATGCCACATAAATTGAGATAAAAAAAAAGTACTTCAAATCATAATAATTAACAACTTAAAATATTTAAAAGATATATAAAAATTTTAATTGACTCTCAAAATTGTATCGAAGCCACATAAATTGGGACACCAGGAATAAATATATTATTTGATAATTACGTAAAAATTATTATAAATCACAATAATTAAAAAGTTAAAATATTTTTTTAAAAATAGATAAAAGTTCTATTCAACTCTCAAAATTTTATCGGTGCAGCATAAATCATGACAAAATAAAAAATTATATTAATTAATTGCAACTAAATATTTAAAGTAAAACAATTTTATTATTTTAATTGACTTTTATATAGAAAATTAATCTTTTTATTTATTTATTTATTTTAGCAAATTTAAAATTTAAAATTATTTTTTTTCTTATATAGAAATATTAATATTTAAACTTAACTTTAAGTTTTTAAAGTAAAAAATTAATAAATTTAATTTAATAAAATAAATTTCTAATGAATATTTCTTAGAATTTGTGTTGGTTCAGTACGTATCAAGTTAAATATATATATATATATATATAGTAAAATTTTATTATTGTGAAAGATAAATATAATGCACTATCCAATAATGTTTAATAATACCATATTTTGCATATGCAAAAATAGCATCCCGTACTTAATTAATATACTATTTTGGTGAATCGTAGATGATTACTATTAGATATGATAAAATTATATTAATTTTTATAGTAATAACATAATCAGTTGCTCTTATTTAATTATTATGAGTCATCTAGGTATTAAGAAAATAAATAATATTTCATGAAAAATAAAATAGGCATAAAATGCGAAATTAACTCTTAATGTTTTAAATTAAATTTTGTCTTTCGAACGATGATTTTACTATATCACTCCTTATTATAAGTCATTTATGTATTAAAAAAATAAGTATAACAAAATGATATGTCAACATAAAATATTTTATTTACTATCAAAATTATATTAGTGCCACATAAATTGGGATGGAACAAAAGAAGATATAAAACAACATATATTATTTGAAAATGAAATAAAAAGTACTATAAATAACAATAATTAACAATTTTTTTAAAAAAAATTGACTGATTTCTGTTTCTGCTGCTTCAGTCGTGATTTTACTATATTACCCCTAATTAATTATTATGGTCATTTAAGCATTGTGCCACATAAGTTGAGATAGAAAAAATATTATAAATCACAAGGATAAAAAATTTAAATTATTTAAAAAATATAATTGGTTATTGTCGACACAAAACTCTGAACAAGGAGAGTAACATATATTATTCAAAAATTACATAAAAAGTATTATAAATTGCAATTGTAAACAACTTAAAATATCTAAAAAAAAATCAATATGTTATATATTTCAAAAAAATTACATGAAAAATACTAGAAATCACAATAATCAACAACTTAAAAAATTTAAAAGATATAAAATATTTGGTCGAGTCTTGAAATTATATTTGTGTCACTAAAATTGAAATAAAAGAAAAGTATTATAAATCACGATATGAATTGACCATACAAATTTAACAGTAACTACGCGGCAAATTTTTGACTAAATATGATCATTATTTTGAGACACAATATATTATCTCGTGGTTACTCACGAAAAAATTTATGATGGTTGAGTCTTAACCAACAATAGTTGTGAGAGTTTATTAAATGTGTGACAAGTGTCTTTGTAGAATCTTCATGTCAGCCCACTCCATTTTTCAACTTTACATTTCTTCTTTCTTTCATTTTTTTTCTTTATCTTTAAACACTCCTTTTCCTCTTCCCTATTTTAACAATAACAACTCCTTTTTTTTAATAGTTCTTTATGAACTGACCATACAAATTTAACAGGAACTACGCGGCAAAATAATTACTGATAATTATGAATATTTATATCAAAAAATAGAAAAATGAACGTTTCAATCAATCAATTAACAAACGTAAGAAAACACAAAATAACTAAAAATACCAACCATGAATGATATTATGGATTAGTTGCTTGTTGAAAGACCTTACCCAACCAAAATTTATCCGAACAAAGGAAAATCATCACTTTGGGAAAAAAAAAAAAAAGGGCATCGAGTATACAACAGTGAATGATACAACGTTTAGAGAAGAGTGTAATACAACATTCTCTAAAAAATGATCTATATAAGAGTAATCTGCTAGCTGAAATGAATGGTTAGTATAATGGTTGTTAAAGTCTCCCTAAATGTACAGGCTAGTAGAAACTATCACTATACAAGTAAATCTGTAAACTCAACCTATGAATTTGGTACCTCCATACGAGCTTCGTCTAACTAATCTAGGCCACAAGAGCTTCCAGTCCTACTCGAGTATATTGACTACTTACACTATTTGCATGTGAATCATGGAGGAAAAAGGTATTCTCTTGTTTATGTACAGTTATCATCATTTACTAAGAGCTTTCAATTTATGCAAGAACTCTAGTGTCTCTTTATAAGAAGGATCGCTGCGGCTCAAAGGCTTGCAGGAATTAATATGATCAGTTGACTCCAAAACCTGCACAAAATTGTATGCAAAGATGAAAAACTCTACATGAGTAGAAAATAAAGTTGAATAGTTAAATCAAAACATCACATTGTCTACATAACTCCAGACGAACATATAAAATTGCGCAATAGATAGGAGGATACATGTTTTTAAACTGGCCCATTAGAACAATCTTGCCATTCATTTTTCACAGTTAAAGACAAGCATAAGGCAACGTTAGACATTGGGATAAAGTCCTTTCAGGTTTTGTTTGCTACCCCTACAATGAAAACCTTTTAGAAAGGTTCACTTCCATTCACCCAATAAAATTTTACTAACTTCAGAAATAACATAAAGCAACAACCACTTCAAAAAGTGGGTCAGATTATCTCCTATTAAATACAATAATTAACTCCATGTTCCCTTTTTAACATATTTATTTCTATATTAAACTGTCAAAAAAGTTCATTAGGCCCACAAGAACTGCAAGAAGAGTGCTTTATTAATATGATCTGCCTTGTCAAAGTAAACTTTATATAGAACAAGAAACACACTAATATGCTCCACTATGCTCAACCATACAGTGCAACAACAACAAAAACATACCCAGTTTATTCCCACAAGGTGGGGTCTAGGGAGGGTAAAGTGTACTCAGTCCATACCACTACCTCAGACGAAGTAGAGAGACTGTTTCCGATAGAAGCCCGGCTCGGGACAAATAACAGTATAAAAATATAAAAAAAAAACAAATGAGATGGGATGACACGCCATAGATAATAAAAGAAACAAGACACCCACAGAGTAATACTATACCCAATCTATCTGAAAATCACAAACATCATCAAGCTCAACCACACAGTGCAAGCAATCAAAATGATAAATTGATAATTGCAGACTATTGTGACAAATTTAAGTGTCTGGTAATCATCAATTTGAGCAACTTACGACTAATTCTCCATATCCGGGATATGCAGACTCTAATGGTACAATTTCCATTCGAAAAGCCCAGCCTCCGTAGCCTTCAACAATTGGAGTTACCTTTGTCTACAAAAGGATCATCAATCAATTTTTAGAATGGCCACCACGTAAGTGAATGTTTTCTAACGGAGAACTGAAGGTCAGGCAAAATATTAGTACCTCACAGAAACTGAGAACCTCAAGCTTCCCTTTCTTATGAAGCTGCCCCATGAAATCATTTAGCTCAACCAATCTTGGAGATCCACTTCTCAGCTCCCCAATCTAGCAATGCCAAGAAGAAATAGTTATAAGATTTCACACCCATGTGCACCCGTAACAACCACCTCAAATCTTATGTGCATATTTCTAAATAAGAAACTGAAGCACACTTAAAAAATTTACAAGCTTAAAGAGAAACAATAACAAGGTAAAATAAAGGGAGCAGGAAAGTTTTACTAACGGTGGGTGCAGGGCGGAAAACAAGACCCATTTTCCAGGGCATGTCTGCAAGTTTGCTGCCAAAATGAGGACAGCTGTAGAATACCTGACCCAATCATATTTCAACAGAATTAATGAATTAACAAATTTAACAAGTAAAGAAAATTGGTAGAATGTCTTGTAATTCATCATCTAATAGGAAGCAGCACACATACGACTCCAATGGTATTTTTGACAAAGTCATCCTTCTTTTCTGCTTTTGCTTGATACAGCATCTGCTTGACGACTAGGCCACCCATGCTGCCAATTGCAAAAAAAAAAAAGTGTGTTTCTGTCAACACACATACACATATATAGCTATTTGGCAGAAATGCAAGGTAAGGCTGCGTACGATACACCCTTATGGTGGGGCCCTTCCCCGGACACCGCGCATAGCGGTAGCTTTAGTACACCGGGCTGCCCTTTTTATCAGCTTGACTAGGTGCTTAAGATCAATTTAAGAAAATGATGCAAAAAGGTACTTACAAAGTGTGACAAATGACTGATTTAGTTTGAATTTGCACCATTGGGAAGGTAAATAGTAATGGTACCATTGTTAAGATAATATTAACAATGTGTACTATGAGCCAGACCGAATATGTGCAGCGCCAGGCAAAACAACTTTTGCAATCATAGGTGTAGGATAGAAAGTTTCTTGAAAAGAGAAGCAGAGGTGCAACATAACATGAACTAAACTTCCCCAATGGGAGGTGATAAATTTTAATGCAGCACAAAAACAGAAATTATAATTAAGGGAGTTCCAATTAAGAGTATACAGATAATCTCAACCTAAAGGTAATCTAATAGTTTAGGCTTTAGAGTATGCAGTTTGATTAGAACCAACCTATGCGAAATGAATACAACTGGTCGACTGCCAATGCCAGCAGCAACAAGCTTCTCCAACAGCATGGCACTTACTTCCTGCGGGTTTGAAACAATGAGATGCATAATACATCTGATGGCATTGAATTGCAAGCACATCTGATTAAAGAACCAACTGAACAACAAAACATCCAAGGGGTTCTGCACCAACATAACTCTTTACGACGAAGAAACCTGTTCTAACATTAAAATTTAAGATATTTTTCCCAACTGTCCTAGTATTCACCGTACACAGGAAACTTAGTAAGTTTAAGATTGCTATCTTCTTTGTACATTTTTAGATTTAAACATGTACACACGGCACCTTGCAGCCCAAAAGTCGTAATGACAGCAACAAAGGTGTCAGAATTTTCCCACAGAAAGGATTGCATAGAAGTTCTATTCACTGATTAGCACACGGGGCATTTTAACTGTTTCTTTTTCTGGAGAACGGAGGCAATGTGCAACACTTCAACTGGACAGATTTTCACGAGTGAAACATGGAAAAGCAGGTATATGCTCATAAGCGTACAAATTCAACATGGCTTTCCTCCCTTGCCTAAGGTGACAATTCTGTATCCTTGTTACATCTGAAAACAGCCAAGCCATATGCATAACTGACAGCATTAGGAGGAAAGCCAGTGTTTCCTCCACCCCAAAGTAAAAAATTTTAAGAGAAGCATAGGAGATGGAGAAGCGAAAAAAGTTAGGGACGAGCAAATAATGGCTTAGCATAAAAATCTGTTCTATTTCTACAATGGGACAACCTTCACTACATGATTCATCACCCTGAATTTGAAGTTGGAATTCTACATCATCCATTCTGATCCAGGATTAGGGTCCAAAAATGAGCATTAAAGATCAGTGTTCAATTTATATCACTCACCTAGATTGCATGGTTTGAGTCTCTATTCTAATACGATCACCAGTTTTAGACACAAAAAAGCCTCTAAAACATCAAAATACAATAACCAACATAAACATAACAAAGTTTAGCCGTTGCCGTAAAACATTTGTTACTATTTTGTACGTCATCGCATAGATATATGTGCAGGTACAATGCTGCAGTTTTTTCATATACAATGTGTAGACATTAGATGCTGATAAATATTAGACTGCAAACAGACACTGTAATATTATGAATGAGACTTCATAAACCACTCACAAAACAGGCTAAGCTACCAAGCTCTTTAATATTAAACCATGATGCATCCTCATACCACACACAGAGACATCCAAGTGGATAGGGGTTCACTTCCCTACAGAAGCAGAATGTCATTTCTAATTAGTTAAATAGTTCACTACATATAATTAGGGGTGGGCGTTCGTTGGGGATACTAGGTTCGGTTTTTCGGTTTTTGGTTTGATGAAAATGGTAACCGAAACCGAGCTGAAATAAATTCACTTCAGTTTGGTTTTTGCAATTTCGGTTCGGTTTTTCAGTTTGAAGATCAAAATATTGGGCCTTTTTTTGTCATAACTGGGCTTATAAAATTGGATCAATTTTTTAAAAGAATGGCTTCACAAACCTGATTTTCTTGTGCCTTTTCAGGAAAATATATGGTGACTTATTACGTGTAGTTTAGTAAAAAAGAAAAATCTTTCTCATTCTAACGTCTCCTTCGATGTGACAAGCTCCGCTCCGGCGACACAAACGCCGGCGACCTAACAGCACCGGCAGCAGGTAAGTACGTCATCCCCTCTCCCTCTTTGGCCTACCTCTTGGGTCTCTCTCTTCCCGTCTTGCCGTCTCTACCTCTCTCTCAAAACCATCGGCCCATCTATCTTGCCGGTGAGATCAGGCTACCACCGTCTGACTCCGACGACGGGAAGATAGTGAACCGCGCCGTCCATAGGCGTGAGTCGGAAAAGACGCACCGGCAACAGGTTGGTGCAGACACCAGTGTCCAGATTTCCAGATTTCCAGCGACCAGATTCCGGCAATAATCAGACGAAGCCCCGGCGACATTTCTGGCGACGCCCCGGCGACATTTTTGGCGATGCACCGGCGACGTCTTCCGACCTCAAAGTGCTGGAAGCAACAACTCGCAGAAGTAGCCTATCCCGGTGACTTCTAACCCCTGAAATTTATATTATCGCACTTTATTGTACAATACCTTTTCCAATATCTTCACTGTTTGTATTTTATGTGGGTTAATTTGTTGCTGGCTGTTTGTTCTGTGTATTGGTATCTAGCATTTGTTGTTCTTGAATTTTTGATTACATTTGGTGCTTTGAGTGTGGCGTCTATAGGTTTTTGCTGTTTTTACCCTTAGTTGTGCTTTTGTTGAGCAGTGGCTGGGGTGACACATGGTGTAATAGGGTCATGTCCTGGGGTGCTGGGTGTGGGGTCGGGGGCTGGTGTTGGGCTAGGTTTTTCATGTGGAGGGCGAGGTAGTAAGGGAGGGGATAAAAATGTCGATAGATTGAGGGTAGGGTCGTGGAATATAGGGACCCTGCAGGAGAAGTCGATAGAACTGGTTAAGATTCTTAGGAAGAGAATTAATATTGCGTGTGTTCAGGAGACCAAGTGGGTAGGTTCTAAGGCTAGGGATGTAGATGGGTACAAGTTGTGGTACTCAGGCAGTGATAGGCGCAGGAATGACGTAGGTATCATAGTGGACGAGGAGCTCAAAGGGCAGGTAGTGGAGGTTAAAAGGGTTAGTGATAGGGTGATGACTATCAAGTTGGTCTTTGGGGGGTTTACTTTGAACATCTGTAGTGCGTATGCGCCACAGATGGGTCTGAACGAGGAGGAGAAGAAGAGTTTTTGGGAGGTTTTGGATGAGGTGGTTAGAGGCGTGCCTAGTTCGGAGAAGATTTTCTTAGGAGGGGATTTTAATGGGCACATCAGTTCTTTGCCATTAAGGTATGATGATGTGCACGGAGGTTTTGGGTTCGGGGTTAGGAATGATGAGGGAGCTGCTCTTTTGGAGTTTGCGAGGGCCTTTGGGTTGGTGGTAGTGAATTCCAGTTTTCCGAAGAAGGAGGAGCATCTTGTTACTTTCCGTAGTAGGTTAGCCAAGACTCAGATTGACTTTTTGTTGCTTAGGAAGGGGGATAGAGCTTTGTGTAAGGATTGTAAGGTGATCCCGAGTGAGGATCTTACGACCCAGCATAGACTGCTGGTGATGGACTTGGCTATCAAGAAGGGCAAGAAGAGGCGAGGTGGGAAGGGTCCGCCTAGAATTAGGTGGGGTGGCCTGACTCCGGTGTTAGAGATAGGGGCGAAGTAAGAGAGGATGGGGGTGTGGGAGTGTAGAGGGGACGTGGATAATATGTGGGATGATATTTTTGGGTGCATCAAGGAGTCTGCTAGAGAGGTATTGGGTGTTTCGAGGGGCTGGTCTGACCGGTATCGAGGGGATTGGTGGTGGAATGAAGATGTCAAGAAGAAGGTGGAGACGAAGAAGGTAGCTTATGCTAAGTTGGTGGAGAGCAAGGATGAAGAAGAGAAACGGGTGAGCAGAGAAGAGTACAAGTTAGCAAAGAATGAGGCTAAGTTAGCAGTTAGGGCTGCTAAGTCAGCAGCTTTTGAGAGTTTGTATAAGGGGTTAGAGGAGAAAGGCGGGGAAAAGAGGTTGTTTAGGCTTGCGAAGGTTAGGGAACGGAATGGGCGGGATCTGGATCAGGTGAAGTGTATTAAGCGGAAGGATGGCAGAGTATTGGTTGACGACGCCCTTATTAAGGGAAAGATGACAGTCGTATTTTCATAGGCTCTTGAACGAGGAGGGGGACAAAGGAGTTGTGTTGGGGGAGTTGGAGCACTCTGGAGAGTGTCGCGATTTTGGATATTGTCGGCGTTTTAAGGTAGAGGAGGTTAGTGACGCCATTCGCAAGATGCGAAGAGGCAGGGCGACGGGGCCTGACGAGATTCCGGTGGATTTTTGAAAGTTTTCTAGCGAGGCAGGGTTGAGGTGGCTGACCAATTTGTTTAACAACATTTTTAAGTCTGCTAGGATGCTCGAGGAGTGAAGATGTAGCACGATGATTCCTCTGTATAACAACAAGGGGGACATTCAGAGCTACAATAACTACCGGGGTATTAAGTTGTTGAGTCACACGATGAAGATTTGGGAGAGGGTGGTGGAGCGGAGGTTAAGGAAGATTGTGTTTATTCGGACAATCAATTTGGATTTATGCCTGGTCGCTCCACGACTGAGGCAATTCACCTAGTGCGAAGACTGATAGAGCAATATAGAGAGAGGAAGAGGGATCTGCATATGGTGTTTATTGACTTGGAAAAGGCGTATGACAAGGTCCCTAGGGAGGTTCTGTGGAGATGCCTGGAGGCGAGGGGTCCCTGTGGCGTACAACAAAGTGATTAAGGACATGTATGAGGGGGCAAAGACTAGGGTAAGGACAGCGGGAGGGGATTCCGAGCATTTTCCGGTCTCGACAGGATTGCACCAGGGATCAACTCTTAGTCCGTTTTTATTCGCCTTGGTGATGGATGTGTTGACGCAAAGTATACAAGGCGAGGTGCCTTGGTGTATGCTTTTTGCGGATGATATAGTTTTGATTGAGGAGTCGCGACAAGGTGTTAATGATAAGCTGGAGGTTTGGTGACAAACCCTGGAGTCTAAAGATTTTCGGTTGAGTAGGACCGAGACGGAGTACTTGGAGTGCAAGTTTAGTGACTCGAGGCAAGAGGAGAAAGTAGTAGTGAAGTTGGAGTCCCAGGCAGTTTGTAAGAGGGATAGTTTTAAGTATCTTGGGTCTATGATCCAGGGAAATGAAGAGATAGATGAGGATGTCTCTCATCGTATTGGGGTAGGTTGGATAAAATGGAGGCTCGCATAAGAAGGTGCCCCCCAAGTTGAAAGGCAAATTCTATAGTTGCAGTCCGGCCGGCTATGTTATATGGAGCAGAGTGTTGGCCGGTTAAGAATTCTCATATCCAAAAGTTGAAGGTGGCGAAAATGAGAATGTTGCATTAGATGTGTGGATTTTCAAAGGCTGATAGGGTTAGGAATGAGATTATTCGGGAGAAGGTGGGTGTGGTGTCGGTGGAGGATAAAATGCGGGAAGTGAGGTTAAGATGGTTTGGTCATGTGATGAGGAGGGGCACGGATGCCCCGGTTCGTAGGTGTGAGAGGTTGGCCTTGGATGGCTTCAAGCGGGGTAGAGGTAGACCGAAGAAATACTGGAGGGAAGTGATTAAACGTGACATGGAGCAGTTACAGCTGACTGAGGGCATGACCCTAGATAGGAAGATATGGAGGAAAAACATTCGGATAGAGGGCTAAGCCGTGTGGGCGAGTAGGCAGTAGTTAGGAGGGCTTTGGTTCTGGTAATGTTCCATATTTTTTGGGATGTCGTGCATATGTTATTTTATTATGTCCCATGCCTTGGATGTTTTTTTTTTTTGAATATTGTCCTTTTCCTGTGCCGAGGGTCTATCGGAAACAACCTCGCTACTTCTTTGGAGGTAATGGTATGGACTGCGTACATTCTACCCTCCCCAGACCCCACGATGTGGGAATATACTGGGTTTGTTGTTGTTGTTGTTGTTCCATTAACAGAAAGTGCAACTGATACAATATCTACAAGAGAGCAAAACAAGTTTACATTTAACAGGACTAACTTAAAAATCTTGATTCTAAGACGCTAAGTCTTCATTTAACATAAATTCCACAGCTGACCAACTTAATGTGGACGAGCAGATGAAGTGGTGGAGCAAATAAAGCGGTAAACAACCAAAGAAAGATAGCATAGAATAAAAAGTTGCATATCAATGGATGAAGCATCTACCGATGAGACAATTGAACTATGAGGCACCATCAACGTTGGTCGGTGCCGGCCATCACAGCGATGGACGATGGTGGTCTGAAAGTCGGCCGGACTGTCTCAGTGAGAGATTAAGAGATTGAGATTTGAGAGTGAAAGTGACAGTGTGACTTGCGAGTCTGTGAATGAGATGAGAGATTGAGAGCGAGTGGGAATTTAGGGGTTGGGACATTGGGTATTGGGTAATGGGTCATGGAGTCGCTAAAATTGGGTCTGGTTCCTGGCGATGGGCTGGACCCTGGGTGTATTACAAATAGGATAAATGTGGTACAATGTATTATTGTATACTAAAATTCGGTATTTTGGTTAACCGATTTATTTTTTTTAAAAAAAAGGATGGAAACCGAACTGAATTACCGAAAATTTGAAATTTAAAACCGAAACCAACCGAAAAAAACCAAACAACCGAAATTAAAACAAATTCAGTTCGATTGGTTTTTTCAGTTTGAACAGAATTGTGCCCAGCCATATACATATTTATGAAGAATAGGTCATATACAGATTACAAAAGGGTTAAGTTTTTAGAGATATAGTGAAACATTGGAACAATAAGCAACGGCAAAAGTACAAAGGAAAAGCAAAGATCCCGTTGTTTAATTTCAAGAAGCGAAAAAATCTGATGCTACTGTCTAAGTTCTTAATTAACTCATATACCCCAAAAGACAAATTACTTTTTTTTTGGATATTTGTAAAACCACTGAGAGCCAGTGGCATACGATCTCAAACGGTAGATAACGAATTTGTCCCTTTACCCTTCTCCACTTAAATACCATGCTTTTGTCTATAACAGAGCTTGGACCTGTGATGGGCACCTAACCAACACATCATAAGTTGCATTCTCACCACTAGACCAAAGCCCTAATGGCCCCAAAACAGTAATTACTGCACATAGACACATCTGAGGCTCCTCCATTTGATTGCATCCAAGGGAGAGCTCCAACGAAAGCGTTAGAAAAAGATGAGCTAGAAGGCTTGGAAGTACCATATAAATATTTTCACACGCTTGTAATGTCATTAGAAGGTAGAATGGGCCATTAAAGACGCAAAGGAACCAAAAATGGATATTTGATTTAATTTAAGGTTGAAGACAACACGATTTTATACTGCAGCACAAATTTACATTGCGGTGCAGAACTGTATCGCAAATTGCCAACTTTTGGCTACCTGTTACCAAATTCAGCGCTTATTTATGCTACAACACAAAATTGAATTGAAGATCTGAGCGCTGTAACACAAAAGTGTAATGCAGATGGTTCTATCCATCCGAGCTGGAGCTTTTATTTTAAGGATATTTTGGTGTTCTTTTGACACTCCCTCTCCCCCATAACACTAAGTACTTGTTGTCATCCCATCAATTAGGGTCTGAGTTAGTTTCTCAGAGAAGTTCAGTTTTGAGAGCCTTAGCCTAATTTTAATGCTTTGAAACCTCGGAATTGATCTCATGTTCTTCATGAACTTCAACATTTTTGAGAGCCTTAGCCTAATTTTAGTGGGTTCTTGCATAATTGAATGGAATTGATTAGTTATATTCTTCATCTAATTTCATTTTTATTATAGTTCAGCGTATTTGTTTATCTCCGCTATTGCGACGTGATCACCATCCCTTGCCCCCCCCCCCTTTTTTAGATAAGGGTGACCTCTTTTTGGGCAATGGTGATGTCCGGGCCAAATTGTGTACACCTCGATTAATCCATAGTGTACCTGCTGGTCTGCTACCTTCCACCAGGACAGGTAGCAAGTAACTTTCACTACCAAAAGTTAGACAACAACAACAACAACAAACCAAGTGTATTCCCACCTAGTGGGGTCTGGGGGGGTAAGTAAGATGTACGCAGTCCATACCTCTACCTCTGAAGAAGTAGAAAGGCTGTTTCCGATAGACCCCCGGCTCAAGACACAAGATACCACACAAACCAAAAGTTAGACAAATAAAACAAAATTACCTAGCATTTTTCCCTCAAGTGTGATTTGGATTCCAGTCTCCATGGTCCCATTATAGCTTTTATCGAGCGCTAGGTCACACCCTTGAGTCCAACACTCCTTCGTATTTTCTTTTTAAAGTTTTTTGGCATAGAATGGTGCAAAGGAGTTGAAAAATCTCATCGCCCCTTCTCCGGTGGATGAACTATGTACGGCAATGACTCTATATACCTTGAAGGCTTTGGAATAGATAAACTAGTCTCTAATAATTGAAGAAGCAATAAAATGTTTTGCATGATGCTATGACTACAACATCAACACACAAGATAAGTTGAAAAAATATAAAGAGTATACAAACCTGAAGAGGTAGGCTGGCTCCGGACCACTGGGTTAAATTTGACTGCATAAAACCCCATGTTTAAAGTCAGGAAACAAGGCAAACCTCTTTTTTTATAAACTTTAGAAGGGTAGACAGATTATGCACTAACCTTGTACTTGACACTAAACAGACGGGCTTGAGCGAAATCAGATGGAAGCCATTCACCAGGCCAAAATGTTCCTTCCCTTCCAGCCTCTTCATCAATTTTCTCAACCAGGCCAGATTTGGTTGATGACTTGTTATCCGACAACCTCCAAGTTTTAAATGGCCCCCCACGCAAGCCATGAATAAAGACAACATCAACTAAAGGTACTTCAGATTGTGAGATATTCTCTGATTCACTAGCAGATGTCGATGATATGCCACTATTGATATCTTCATTTGTTGTACACTCTCTCCCATCAGAATCACTGGCACCTGGAGATGACCCATCCAATGATTTTGGCATTAAATTTTCCATACATTTCCAGTGTGATAATTCGGGATTTATCAGGAATATCATATCAGCATAACAAGGGCAATTATGTGTTTTGTCAGAAAAAATTCCATGATCACCATTTACATAATCTTCACCAGCTTCATCATTGCAGAATATGTTCAAAAGTGTTGCTCTCGCATAACTTCGAATTTTAGGGTCATTGCAACCGGGAATCCTTCCATTAGCACATTCTTCAAGCCATTCACACCACTCTTTATCTCCAACTAGTCCTTTCTTGACTTTTGGAAGAACTGAAAGTACATTTAACAACCGTGCTGCATGCTTCCGAATATGACCGGTAGGTGGAACACGTAGACTGGATGCATCATGGGGATTCGCAGTAGTAGAAGCTTCATCAGGAACAGTTGGCACCCGATCTTGCCCCTCTGATGCTCGTGACGCATCATATGCTTCTATTGCAGCCAGTTGTTCATAATCATCATCTAATAACAAGCGTCTAAGCAAACAGAGGCCTCCAAAATTAGCTATTTTGTTCTGATAAAGAGCATCTTCAGCACATATTTCTGTCAGCGCTTTAATCCCTTTCAGTGTGGCCACTGCAGAATCTGCAGCATTGATCTTAGGCATTTTGTCTTTCTTAAGATTTTTTAGTGGCCCAGCAAAAGGTTCCAGGGAGAGAAGATCTGCCAAGGGATGTGTATCATCAGCATTGGCAACTCTTCCTAGTTGCATCCCAACTAAATTGACAACTGCTCCTGCCAACTGATTAGCAATTTGTGTGGCCAAAACTACATTTGCTTGATCAACTTGGGTCTGCAAAATTAAGAATCTTCATGAACCACAGAGAAACCAAGGAGAGACGAGCTGTTTCTACTTACAAGTAAAAAAGACTACTTTCACACTGTTCCAAAACAAAAACAAAAAAATGGATTAGTCCTACAAACCTTCACTTTATCACTTTTGGGCTCGTTATTTCCTTTGCTTAATGACGTTTTCTTGGATTCCAGAACATCAGCTAGCATAATAGTTAACCATCCTTGAGAAATTGGTATGGAGGATGGTCCATAATCTTCAAAAATGCGTGTTAGGATCCTTATTGCTGAAGATCGTATTGCATCAGAGGACAGCGGTCCAAAGACCCAAGGGAGCAGAACTCCAGACCAATGCTGGCTTTCTTCCAGGGACATATGCCATTCCCTAGCACAGAGCAACTCCAAAGCCTTAGCCAACGCTTCTTGCACCGAAGAATGCTTTGTGGTCTGTTTAGCAGCCTCTCTCATCAAATGGAGACCCTTTTCCACTGCTACATCCTGTGCCGAAGAGCTTCGCTCAAGAGAAACCAAAAATGCAGACAACGCTATCTGAGCTAGGGGGATGTCCTGAGTTTTACTTGCATGTGAAACAGTAGACAGAAGACTAGCAGTCCAATCAGAAACAGAAGTAGTTAGTGGCAGATTTTGGTCTTCTAGAAGCAATTTAACCATCAGACTTCCATGCCATTTCACAGATCTCTCAGGTGCTACTAAAGCAGCCATGACCACATGCCCCTCTTGATCCAATTCTTGAATATGACACCTATTAACTTCCGAAGCCATTGCCCAATTCGCTAATGCCCAAGCAGCAAAAGGAACGGCGACTTGTTCAGAATGCAAATCATCCCAAAGGCCAGGAACCACAGCAGAAGACAAATTTGACCGTGCTGACGAACTATCATTTATTTTGTTAAACAAGAGATTACTAGGCATATATTTGACTGTCTGGCTAGTGTTTGGAGGCCCCATCTCTACAAGCTCATTAGTTCTTGAAAGTCCTACAGCAGCCGTGCCTTCAAGGATTTTCATTCCAATACCCTTCATTCCTTCTCCATCATCATCATCCTCCCCATGTGGCTCATCCCAGTGCATACCACCTTCCTCAATTACTTCAATCGCTGCAGCAATATCTCTCATCTCCGCATCTTTGGGTAGTGTAGGCTTGAATGAAACCTTGTCCGCGCTTTCACAATGGGAAGTGACAACATCCATAATTGCTGCAACCAGCATGCTCCTACCTTTCAAAGAATCAGAAAGATCGAATGAACTACGTCTTGCATGCTGCTTCCAAAAAAGTTAAAAACATTTCCATGTCAAACTCCAAAATTACAAATGAGATAACAACAGTTCAATAAATTTCAATTGTCTCGTCACAAAGAACTTAATATATGTTGTGCCACTGATAATTTTGGAGTATCTACAAGGGCTTGCTCGAGGAGCGACTAAGTTAAAAAAGACAGCTATTTCACTAAACATTCTCTATCTTTTCGCATGCTTGCTCTTTAGTCAAATATAGAGATTTTTTTCTTCATTTGTGTCACTTTCATTCAATCCTACACTTCAGTCAAGCTTTGCATTTAAAACTGAGGACAAAAAAATACAATTGTGCCTCAACCTCAGTCTAGTATGTTGGCCATATGAATCCTCAATGTCCATTCTGCTCCATTTGTATTCCTTTCATTTCATTCTTATGGGAAAAAGAGTGAAGGATCAAAAAAAACACCTAAAGTATCCAACTTTTTTTCAAGTTTCATACTTGAACCATACAACAACAACAACAACAACAAAAAACCCAGTGTGTTCCCACAAAGTGGGGTCTGGGGAGGGTAAGATGTACGCAGTCCATACCGCTCCCTCCGAAAAAGTAGAGATGCTGTTTCCGATAGACCCCCGGCTCAAGATAAAGAATAGTAGACCAGGAGATGGATTACATAACAGAAAAGGCGTAAGGAATAATAAAAAGTCAATCAGAGCAATACGAAAATACGAGAGATAAAGCAACACGAAATAAGAAAATAGCAACAGAGAAATCATGAATGGGACACCCACGTATAAGTAACAAATACTCACAGCCATAGACACCTATGAACCCAGTCCTAAAATTACTAACCCGGCTACACAAGATCTCTCCTGATGGCTTGCTACAACCCACATCCTCCCGCTAGCCTTCCACCCTTATCCGCGACATCCACACCTTCCTATCTAGGGTCATGTCCTCAGTAAACTGCAGCTGCTCCATGTCATGTCTGATCACCTCTCTCCAGTATTTCTTTGGCCTACCTCTGCTCCTCCTGAAGCCATCCAACGCTAGCCTCTCACACCTACGAATTGGGGCATCCGCGTCCCTCCTCATCACATGTCCAAACCATCTCAGCCTTCCTTCCCGCATCTTGTCCGCCACCGAAACCACTCTCATCTTCTCCCAAATAATCTCATTCCTAACTCTGTCCACTCTAGTAAGCCCACACATCCAACGCAACATCCTCATTTCCGCCACCCTCACTTTTTGGATGTGGGAGTGCTTGACTGGCAACACTCTACGCCATACAACATGGCCGGACATACTGTCACTCTATAGAATTTGCCTTTAAGCTTAAGGGACACTTTCTTATCACACAACATTCCCGAGGCGAGCCTCCACTTCATCCAACCTGCTCCAATACGATTAGTAACGTCCTCATCAATTCATACTTGAACTATCTGGTTGTGAATTTCATAGTTGAATTATCACCAACTATTAATCAAAACACACCTCAACTATCAATTGTTTACTTTCCTACCTGAACAAAACATGCTTCAACTATCAATTGTTCATTTTTTCTACCTCTACCAAAACAAACCTCAACTATCAATTGTTCACTTTCCCTACCTGAACCAAAACACACCTCAACTACACCTCAATTATCAATTCACTTTTCCTACCTGAACCAAAACACAACTCAACTATCAACTGTTCACTTTTCCTACCTGAACCAAAACACAGTCCTTTGAGTAGGAAAAATTGACAATTGATAGTTGTGGTCTGTTTTGATTAATAGTTGGTGATAATTCAGCTAGGAAACTCGCACACCTAATACTTCAGTTATGAAACTCAAAAAAACGGATACTTTAGGCGTGTTTACGACACAAAAAACTGAACAAATTCATGAAAAAAGGCCTAACCTTTTTCGATCGCCTCGGCTGAGCAGTGAAAATAAACCTGAGAAGATACGGTACAGCATGAGGTCTTCCTAAAACATCCTCACACACATTAGGATCAGCAATCAAGTAAGCCAATGCCCTTGCCGATTCCGCCTGAGTCCAACAATTCTCCCCCGACATCGCCACCGTCTCCAAAAGCCAATCCACCACCGCACCACCACCCGCCGCTACAAGCGCCGCCCTCCTAATCTCACTCGCGGACGCAATATCCGCTAGCAATGCCGCAACCCGAAGCTCAAACCCAACCCGAACTTCATGATTGGCCGATGACATAACTGACCTCAACGACTTCCATAAAACCGACGCCGCCGCCCCTGTTTTCTTCATCCTATACACAATTCTCTTCAACGAATCCTCCGATTTCTCCATAACATTCTCAATTTCATCATATATTCTAACACTTTTTCCACTTTTCCCCCTCCCCTCCACGTCATCATCCCGCGTCGAAATCACAGCAGCAGAAGCAACAATAGCTGATAAAACAGTCGCCGATAAAGCAAATACAGGGATATTGAAGTCCTGTGTTTGCCGAATTGGGGGAGGGGCAAAATGGGTATTATGAATATTGTTAGGGGTATTAACGGAAACCTCGGGATTATTATTACGATTCGAAGAAGAAGAGAGGGAACGACGGCGAGGTAAACGGATACAACACCGGCGGCTTGTTCTGCAAATAAGTCGAAGCATAATTCGGATAACTAACTACAAAATTAATGCGTTAATTGTTTGTATTGTTTGTTTATAAGAGTGAATTATGGATAAAGAGTTTGTAGTAAAAGCGAAAATGAGGGAAGAAAGCGGTGGATTATGGAATTTGGACAAATAAAAGAGGGAATTTTGGACGTAATATGCGGAATTTTGAAGTTGCTTGGATGAAAAGTACGTAAATGTCCAATTTGTCAAACGGTCCTAATTAACTGACTTTAACGACTCGTTTGGTACTACTTTGTAAATGTTTTCGAGTTCTTGAATAGGGAGTTACTTTTTGTCAGAGAGTGTTTTATTTTTATATAATTTTTTAATATAAATATAAATTAAATTAAATTTTTATACAAAGTATCGAACTCCGAATGAGAAAACCCACACACCAAATAAAAAAAAAGACTTATTTGGTACAAGGAATAAGAGATTGTTAATCTCAAATTTATTTTAGAATGATTTATTATATATTTGGTTAAGATAAAATATATGAAACAGCTCTTTTCAGGATAAGTTATATTGAAATTATAGTTTTATTTCTATCCCACTTTGAGAATGGAATAACTAATCTCGAAGTAGCTAACTCTGCGATAACTTATTTCAACCAAACAACCCTTAAATGAATATTTGATACCCCCAAAAGTTTTACTTTGAAGAGTTATATCATGATAATTAATATCGGTATTTGTTATTTCGAAATTATTTATCTCATCATGTATATGAGATAATTTATCTCATCACTACAGTGTAAATGGTGAGATAAATAGTTTTGGTACTAATTAATGCCTCAAACCAAACATTGAATAAAATAATTCTTTATTTTATCTCAAAATTATGTATTCCTTATACCTCACGTCAAATTTTTTAGGATAAAATATTTGTTATCGATGACTCAATGTGTGACTATAATCAAGGCGAAAGAAAGCAATACATCATTAATAGTGAAAAAGAATCTATCATTTCATGACGACCTTTGATGATTTTTTTGTATGATATTTGTTTCTCTTGCTTATGGTGCATTGTTTAAATTATTTTTTTTTAAAGACAAAAAAAAAAAAAGAAATCTAATACTACTGAGTTACATAACTTAGTCTATGAGGAGGATTAACTCCATTTCGTTGCGACGTCACTCAAATTAGTAAATTAACTTCGTGTTTGTGGGATTCATTCTTTAAAAGTCTCTCATTGGATTGTTTGTCCTAATATGTGTGTTATAGTAACTGTGTTCAGTGTCACTAAATGCTTTTTCCGTTTTATTTTATTTTACTTAAATTCATGTTAATTCGGCACATTTTATAAAATAATTTTTTTTTAGGAATTTATTTTATTAATTATGTTTTAAAAAATAAATTTAATTATTAATATTATGTAATTATTTAATGATATGAGTAATATTTGATGAAAATAATAAACTTTTCTAGATTGCAAAATGAAAAAATGTAGAGAATAATCTATTTTAATGAAAGTTAAGTCAAATAAAATGAAAAAAATATCTACGATACTTAAGGATAGCGCTATGAAGACGACATATATTTCCTCTATCCTCCTCTAGTAAGGTTTGACAGTACATAAACACTCCATCTCTATTTTAAACACTGTAAATCTTTTCTTTTGCTAATTTGATTCATGTTTGATGCTTTATAATTCTATAATAAGCCTTAAAATTAGACTTCACTTTGTCTTAAGATCTCCTTTTCTTGATTATTCTTCATAAGGAAAATTTTCATCAACCAAACACGAGACATGAATGAAAGAAAGAAAAAATAATTTCGTAGCTCACTTAGAAGAAGATAGACCTGTTGATATGGGAGAGACTAAGAAGACACGAAACATACACCAAAATAGTCCATAAGTTTAAAGAATCGAGGACCTCTTTGGTGACCACTCTTGGATTCACTACCAATAACAAGAATACAAGATATAATGGTGTCTTTGACATCAAAACAACCAACCCAAACTAATGTAACAACAACAAGAAGATGAACAACACAAAAAGATTTCAACAATAGAACGATTACAAGGTTACACAACAAGAACACTATCAACGGTTACAACAAAATAAAGATAGATAGATAGACAAATGGAGGTATAATCTTAAGAACCCAAGAACATATGACACTCTTAGACCCTTAACACTACACACTACAATCACCTATCTCTTACAATTGACACAAGAGAGACGTCCACCACCCAAGCACCAAAGTATCAAGCAATGCAACACACAAGTGATTCCACACTTGTATATGACCCTAGTTACGATTTTGGGAATCTCTCTCTAAGAGGAATGTTCTCTCAATATCATTAAGCAACTAAAGAAATAAACCCTACAATGTTCTATTTCTACTACATTACAATAATAGACAAAATGATAAAAAGGCCCTTTAATGACTAGTTTATAGAAATACTCAAAAAGTATCATGATCATAATCATACTTGTATCACCCGTCACTATAAATTTGTCAATCTCTTAATTAGCTTGATCAAACGAAAACTATATTTGCCCTTGACTAGTCTTGTAAAAAACAATTCGATTGTAACCTACCACATGGTTTATTCATCCTAAATTCCTTTTGTTAAAAAATATTAGACTCTCCTTTTTATTATTTACAAACACATTTTGCCTAATTTTATTTTCAATAATTTTTTATTATTTTTTATTTAGTGTTCGATATTCATAGCAAAGTTTGATTAATTTAAATTTATTCCTATAAAATCCAGTCAAAAGAAATCATGAATTTTTGCATACTCAAAACTAACTTGCAAACAAAGGTTATGCAGTGTGAAACTTATAAATAATTTTGCAACTTAGTGAAAAACTTTAAAATAGCAATAATTGATTGCAGTATTACTTCTTTTCAAACAAACGTGGACAAGTTCAAATAAAATGAAGAACTCCTACTAAAAAATTTAAAATCAATTACGATTTTAAAAGTAAGGTACGCATGGATTAATAATTAATACTGTCAAAAATTATCCATATAGCGTAAATCAACAATAAATGTTCTGTTATGCAGTTATTGTTAATATTATACATTAATTAATTACTTTAAAGGGACTTTCTTGTCTTTGAATAATCAATGTCTGCAAAATTTAAAACTTGTATCTTTTTAATTCACACATTAGTTAATTACTTTAAAGGGACTTTCTTGTTTTTGAATAATCAACGTCTGCAAAACTTAAAACTTGTATCTTTTGATTCATGCTTGATAATATTGCTAGATAGAAATAAAATGATTTCATTTATTTGCACACATCTTTTGGGTAGTAATAAAAGGAAGTAATGCAAATTCTACTGAATCTTTAATATGATGAATATAACTCTTATTTTGCTCCTTCATAGGAGCTATTTATTCTGCTGCTTCGGCGATTCAAACTTACAATCTCAAGTTACTGATGGAGAATGCTTATTATGGTGGGCATTCAGAAAAATGAAATGGCGAAAAGTTGCATTAAGATTTTCCATTGATGAAGAAATTAGTGAATGAAGTAGTAACTTCAATTATCTTTTATACTAAAACTAAAAGTTAAGAGGTTGAAGTAATAAAGATAATTTATAGAAAATTCTTAATGAAAACTAGAACATGTAATTATACATGAATATGGATAATAATATATTAATTTTTGAATTATTGTTTTGACCAATTGAGTTTTCATTTGGACTTATATTCAATATAATAATAACATCAATATGAATTTTTCCACGAGTTTAAATTTTATGCACCATCAGTGTATCAATTTTTTTTACACTATCATGTAACTTTAACCTGCTATAGTAGGTCACCTATTTTTTCTAATTTTTTTCTTTTTTTAAAAAAAAATTAAAGAACTGATTTTATCTTTTCCCACTCTCATCCCTTAGAATCCTTTGTTTCCATCTAAAATAATTATTTTTTTCTCTCTCAACGTTTCTTCTACCACCATAACTCTATTATACCGATTCATTATTGAATTTTCAATTACACCATAAGTGGTGAATTTTACATGCTAATGAAAACGTATCCAGAAGAGTTTTTTTTTTTTACTATCTAAGCTTCACATCTCTAGCTAAACCAAAAGTTGTATCAACTGCTTTATCATTTGCCAAAGAGTTTAAATTCTATGCACCGTCAGTGTATCATTTTTTTACACCATCAGATAATTTTAGTGATATTCAACCACAATAATCTATTTTAAAAAATTATAAGAAAAATATTAATAATATACCCAAAAAAAGGAATATTCATGGCAAGTAGAATCCTACTTGATTCCAACCAAAATTATTCCCATAGCCAAATTATTTTCTTTTCCAAATTTAATACAATTATGAATATATGCTTCATCGATTCAAGTAAGAATCAAAGGTTGGGACCTTCTAAAAAAATATTTTTTTAAATAAGATTCAAAGGTTACGACAAGTTTCTTCTTCTTAGCGGTGTGTCATCATATATTTCAAACAAATTCTAGATTTTTTTCTTGTTTACTAGCATAACAGATCTAATCATTGATAGCAGGAGCTTATTAGAAGTTAAGCTTCGTTAAGCTGTAATTGGTTCAGTTACCAATTGTTTGAACATCATAGAAAAGATGCAGAACAAACACTTTTAGGAAAAGATTGTTCAATCTAATTCTATATAAGTTCTGTGCACCGTCAGTGCACAAAATATTTTACACTGTCGGTAAATTTGACCTGCTATTGCAGGTTATCCAATTATATACACAAAATTTTAAAAAGAAAAAATTAGTTAACCTACAATATCAAGTCAAGTTTACCTGATAGTGTAGGATATTTTGTACACTAATGATGCACAAAACTTAAATTCAGTCTAAAATTACCTCTTCTTTTTAATGAAAGTTGATGTGACATAAATTGTTTTTTTTTTTTAAATAAACATGTGACATTATTTTTATTAGTCCACAAGTAATTAGATCCAAACTATATCAACACATTTTTGACCCTTTTTCTTATTCTAAATTACAAATTTTTCCCTTTCGGAAAAGGCATAATACATAAACAGTATTTATCTTAACACCAAATTATAACTATGATCTTTAATTTTGCTAGTGCATAAGTAAGAGTTAGGACCTTTAATTATATAAAAGCTGGACAAAAAAACTCTAATTCCGAAACTTACATGCTTGAAACTTAATCACTCCTACGTGGATTAGTAATCTACTCAAATACTGCCACCTAATAAAAAAGACACATTATAAGTATAATCTTTAACTTTGTCAGTGCACAAATAGACTATTTAACTACACAAAAGCTGGAAAAAAACAACACTTCAGTTCAAACTCTAACGCGCGTGGTTTTGAATGTATACACGTATTTTGCTAGGTAGGATTAGAGTGTTTTTTTGTTCAGCTTTCGTATAGTTAAAAAGCCCACTTGTGCATTTTGAATGTATACACGTATTTTGTCAGGTAGGATTAGAGTGTTTTTTTGTTCAGCTTTCGTATAGTTAAAGAACCTACTTGTGCATTGATAAAATTCAAGATCATAGTTAAAGAGCCTATTTTGCCTGTAGAATTAGAGTGTTTTTTTTGTTCAGCCTACTTGTGCACTGATAAAGTTAAAAATCATAGTTAAAGGTCATAGTTATAATTTTTGAAAGGGGAATGGGGGAGGAGATTATAATTTGGGGAATCGAACCCTCACCAATAAGGTGGAAGTTTAGATAACTAACCAATTAAGCTACTATGATTTCCCTCGTTAAAGATTCCGTTTATGTATTATATATCCGAAAAAAGAACACACACAAAAACGCTCGTAAAACCAAAAGAACTCTTGCAAAACCCCAACACCATTTTGCTTTGCCTTTGCCCCCTCTAAATTTATTTTCCTTTTTCTTCAAGTCTTCTCATTATTTTTTTTTTACCCCTCTATATGCAGTTCAAATGAAAAATTCTAATCTTCTTTTTACTCAATTATTAAAATGGACTTGGTCAAGTTTGCAAGAAAGAGAAAGTTGATTTTTTAAGTTGGATCGAGTCTAGCAAAGTAGTAATATAGTAAAAACGAATGGGATAATCTTTCAAGCATGATTTTTTTTTTTTTCAAATTTAAAAACCAATTGCAGTCCTTTTTAATTAAATTTATTGCTAAAAGAAGTAAATATACATTATTTGTTAAGCAGTAAAAACATACATATTCAATATATATATATATATTAAAAAATATATGTATTTTAAATCGCAAAATTAACATTGTTCCCTAGAAAAACCCAAAATAACTCTCGCACCTAGAATGTGGTCTAGTGTCAATAAATTGGATTGAAAACTTGAGGTCTCATGTTCAAATTTCGCTAGGGGCAAAAAATTGTCTACGTCTTAGTGGACAAAATTATTTGATATTAAGGGCGGAGCTATCCTTGGTCCAGCAGTTCATCCGAACCCATTTGGTGATAAATTATACTACTCATACGTGATTGTAATTATTCTTACGTATATATAATAGATGTTGAATTTTCTTCGATTAGTTCAAATGTTTACTTTCAAACCCCTTAATAAAAATTTTGATTCCGCTAATGTCTCATATATATTGTCGGTGGGAGGTGACAGACATCCCGTGAATTTAATCGAGCTGCACGGAAGTCGAACTAATATCTATTGTTGAAGTAAGGCAACAAAAATCCGGTGAAATTAGTCAAGGCGTGCGAAAGCTAGTTCGATTATTAAAAAAAGGCAAACAACATAAATTTCGACAGTTTACAAAAATATTTCGATAGTTAATATAATTACTGAAAATTTCTGATTTTAAGTATGTTGAGATATATAATTAACTTTTGATACATCTAATAACGATACATAATTAGTTAAAATTTTTGTAATTATTTTATAAGGGTGAATTTTTTTATAAATATCATATATAAGTTAAAAAGATGTATGTTTATGTTATTTTTCAAAAAATAAAAACCAAAAGAACTCTTGCAAAACCCCAACACCATATTTCCCTTTTTCTCCAAGTCTTTTTTTTTTTTTTTTCATATAAAAACCAAAAACTCCCCCCTTTGCAACTCAACAATGGCTTCCTCACCCGAAGAACCGATCTCCAATCCCCCAATCCCCAACTCCTCCGAAGACGACGAAGATTATTACGATGAAATCGACGAAGACGAAGAAGAAGAAGAAGATTCTCGAAGCTCGGTAACCGAAGAATCTAGAATGCATTCCGATAGGGTTAAAATGGAGAGTTTATTCCGTCGATTATCTTCGGAACGAGTACCTATAAGAGTACACGATGTGATTATTAAAGGTAATACTAAGACGAAGGAATCACTTATTGAAGCTGAATTAGAAGCCCTAAAAACTGCTACAACACTACAGGACTTACTTAAAGCTGCTAGTATTGCTAATGGTAGACTTCAACAGCTTGATATTTTTGAATCTGTTAGTATTACGCTTGATTCTGGTCCACCGGAGTTGCCTGGGACTACTAATGTTGTTGTTGACATTGTTGAGACTGAAAATCCCCTTACTGGAAGTGTTGGCGTTTTCTCTAAGCCTGAGGTAAACTAGAAATTAGTACTCTTTTTTCTTAATGTGTTTGAGCTTAAAATGTCGCGCTTTTTTGAGTTTCATAGCCGAGTTATCGCGTGTGAGTAGTTTCTATCTTGAACAATCTCCAATTATTTATGAGAACACATCTCAACTGTCAAATGTTCTCTTTTCCTAACTGGAATATCACCATTGAGCAATTGGTAGTTTATTTATATGTGTTTTGATAAATAGTTGGTGATAGTTCAAATTGCACGTTTCTGAAAGAGTGAAGATAATAAACACATGTAATTCATACTAGTTTTTCGAGTTTTATACCTGCATTATCACCCTTCACTCTTTCAGAAATCCGTGCATGTAATTCATAAAAGTGCACAATGGATAGTTGATGTGTGTTTCAATAAATAGTTGATGTAGGAGCCCATTCTATCTATCTCAGAAAGAAAGTCACAACCCCTTGGTACGAAAGTAGGTCCTAGCTTCTCAATAAGTCATTCAATGAACTAACTATACTTAAGATGTGATCTATACCTATTCCTTCTTTTCTTATCTCTTCCCATTCGGGTCGGATCGGATAAAGAAAGGAGCTAAAGAATGAAATATTCATAAAAGTAGTCCTTACATCCCTCCGCAAGCATAAGTAGTTCTGGTAGGAAACTCACAGAAGTGAACAGTTGATAGTTGAGGACTTGAGCAGAGGCGGACCTACTTTGGCAGTAGAGGGTGCACGTGCACCCGCTAGCCTTGAGAAAAACTCGTATATATAGTTTGTATATTTGTATATATATCAGGGTGTTATGTTAAATATATGTTGTGCACCCTGAAAACAATTGACTTGATTGGCAAGATGGTTGAGCATGCCAATTAAAGTCTTTTTTATTGCGTGATGACTCGGATTCAAAGCCCAACAACAACATTTTCTTATTGCTCCTTTTTCCAAATACACTATATGTTTGTTGTTTTCTATTTGGAATTTTAAGTGCGCACACACACACAAACACACACACACACACACACACATATATATATATCAATTGATTAAAAAAAAATTCCTCTTAGTAATCATTTATTTTACACTTTTTCTTTTTTCTTTTGTGTATTGTGGACATTGTTAATGTATTTTTCATTTTATTTCAAAATACAAGCTCCCCTCCAACTTCAAAATGTAGATATTCTCCCCATCTTGTACTGTAAATATTTATTTCTTTTATCTTTTAATCATTGACTTATTTTTTATTTAAAAAATTAGTAATTTAAAGTTTGAGATAGGCTTAAACCAAACGTTTTTCGTACAACCATCTAGTAAACAAATCTCTCGAATTTCATATTTTTCAAAAACTTTTTATTATTATTTAAAATATAAAAGTGCATTGAATTCAAGTATGATGGATAACACACTTTTTTCATATTAAATCTAATTAATGATATTCAATAATATTAAAAGTTTGCTTATAAAATACTATAATTAATAAGTTTTCAAAGAACTGCATGTCGAACTTTGACACTATTAAAAGGTGCACCCGTCAAGTTCAAATCCCGAATTCGCCTCTGGACTTGAGGTGTGTTTTGATAAATAGTTGGTGATAGTTTAGGAAACTGACATGCCTAATAGTTATAGTTTAGGTACAGAAAATGGGGATATTTTAGGTGTGTGTTTTGATCATTAACTCTTAAATTAAGTTAAGCTCTGCTCGGTTGATTGATGTGAGGCAAGAGGGAGTTGCTCGGACGGTAAGCATCCTTCACTTCCAACCTCAAGGTTGTGAGTTCAAGTCACCAAGGGAGCAAAAAGGTGGGACCTCCTAGGGAGGGGTAACAAAAAAGTTGATTGATGTGTGAATGAGGAACGCTCGAGACTTGGCAATTAATTAGCTCCACGAATATTCAGGAAAAAAAAATATACTGATGAGCATGTTTAATATTTGTCACTTATCAATCACTATACTCTTATAACTTAGATATGTCACTTCGAAGTTTCAGCTGTTTTAAGCTTGGAATGACAACCAAGTTAATCTGGCTGCTTTATTTCGTGAGTTGTTCTTGTAGTTGTAAGTTTATTGTTGTAAACCTATTATCTGGCATTGCTTTGTTGGCTTGTTCCTAAGTTCCAATCATTTCCAACACTGAGAGTGGACATGATATCCACGGACTTATCTCTTAGAGTGAGATTAGTTGTTTCGGTCATGGAAGTATGGAGATTTGAAAAATTATCGTCATGATGTGTGTCTTGATCCTATCTTTGATCTCCCTATCTTCAATCAGAACTTGTTGGAAATTGTTTTTGATTTCAACTACAACTAGGTTCGGATCGTTGCTCCTGTTCTCTCTCAGAAAACTGTCTTTTATGCATTTCTTTCTCCATTTTCTACATGCCTAAGTTTCGGTCCATGTTGTCCAAGGCATTTCCTGTCTACACTAATGAACTCCTTAGCTTCTTTCTTTGTCTTATACTCTTCACAAACTTCCTAGTCAGCTGTGGGTGACTTACTGTACTCTCTTTGTTTTGGATGTAGTCTAAGGCTATGTTCACCTTTATTTTCAATTATTATCAATTCTGATTCTTTCGTCTAAATAATTACAAGTTAAAATAAAATCATTAGTTAGAGCACCCTCTAAAATAGCCTTCTACTTCTTTATTTCTGGTACCACAACTATATCTTCATGTGTTTGGTCAAAACCGTTACTATATTATGTTATATATGTCTTCACAGATCTCCCCTGATAATTTTCTGTTGGTCACTTTTGCATTTCTGGTACCACAACTATGTATCTATATGTGTTTGGTTAAAGCCATTACTGTATTTAGTTATATCAGATATGTCCTCACAGATCTCTTCCAATAAAGTTCCAAATCCCCCGAACGAAGATACACATATTTTCCCATAGTTAAATCTCATCATCTAATTGTATTTTCAGACCATAGACACTAATGATATTTTCTTCTTTCCCATAGCAGTCTTGATGGGATTGTGAAAATAGTAAAAGAATGGAACTTGGCTTGAGTTGATTCTTGAAGCTTTCATCTATGTTTTTTTCTCTCTCTTCTTTTATAGCCGTGTCATCTCCTTTGGCACCCTAAATACCGAGATCCGAACTATGGCACAATTGGATAAATATTCCACTATTAACCGAAACTAGGATTATTTCACTTATAAAACATTGACCTAAACGAGGATGGATCTCGAACAGTCTAGCTTATAACTACTTCAGATCTCTTGATTTTCATCGCATTCCCTCAATTCAAGTCGAGATAATGAGCAAATTTAGTTTTTAAATAAAAAATATAAAATCTAGTATGTCGGAAAAGGTTATTGATCGAAGAAACAATCATTTTTTTTGGCAAGGATGATTAAAGGAACAACTATGTTTTAGCTAAAGATCAAGTTCTTTCTTCTCAAAAAGATTTCGAGATGGAAGTATCTGTTATACATCTCAAGTGCTTCATTAACATTGCTAGAATATGAGGTTAAATAGTAATCAGAAAAGTTGTTGAAACAAAGAGCAGGAATAAAACATTTAAAGGAGGGACTCATTGCACAAATTGTAATTTCGTGAAGCAAAACAAGGGAAGATATTTTAGAGTTGACCTGTGAGCCTGTGACTGGAAATTGAAATTGAGATAAGGGCCTCAATAGCAAACACTGATATTATGAATTGGCAAAAAATAGAAGAAATGTTTTTTCAGGATTTGCCAAAGACCTAATAATTAAAGAAGAGAGTCAATAACCAAACTTTGATACAATGGAGAAAGATTAGACAAAAACTAATACTAACTTTGATTCCATAAAGAAATACAGAATTTTCGAAAAATGTTTTCTGTTAAACATTCACGAAAAAAATGGTCAGCTTGTGAATTGAAGGAAACCTTCAACCTTGGCAGCTTAAGGCCGCCCTGCATGCACAAGAAAGGTCTACCTAGATTGTAAAAGTCCTGATTATGTTAAAAGAAGAAGAACCGAAGAAGAGAGAACCTGACCTGAATTGCCTTGTAACTTTCTTCTCCTGTGTTTTGCTTCCTCCTTTTTATTGCCTTTTTTCTTATTCAGCACCCTAAATGCTGAGATCCTAACATGATAGGATTTTTAAAACTGAAAACATGATATGATTTTGAAGAATATTCTATACTATTAATTTAAACACATCAAATGAATTAAGAGCACTCTATTTTGTAAAGACAATTAGTTTTCTTGACTTTCACTCCTATCACCAATAATTTTTGAGAAAGAAAAGGCGAAGAAAAAATTTGGTTTTAGGCACTTTTAGCAACTAGTCCTATCACCTATACATTTTACATTTACAACTTTTTTCCCTGACTCTACAAAATATAAATCAGGGCAAAATGTAAATAGAATTTGCAACGACTGTCGAGGATGTGCGGACATAGTTGGGTGTGACACTATTTTCTATTTAGGGTCAAGTCCTCGAGGCTTGTTGTGATTCATAAAAAGGAGAAAAGATGTTCATTTACTTAAAGGATAGATGAAGTTGAACACCTTTCTTATTCACTGTTCTTTTGATAAATCAGTCTTTTACTACTCCTTCTATTGTGTAGCGAAACAGGGTGTCCAATCCCATCTTGGAGTCGAATATTTATACAGAGAGTTAACTTTCCTGGTATGAAGCCTGCAAGTTCTTAAGCTGTTATGTCTTTTTTCTCAGTTTGCATGTGTAACTAAGAGCTAGCATAGACCTTGTTTTGTGACCCTGCTATTGGTGGACAGTACATTGGGTTCTGTGCGGTTGTGGTGTAAACTTGCCTCTGCTTTATAGAAATAACATGCTTACATTATTTGCTGTTTTTTTCCTTGGATTTTGATTAAGACTTCAATTGCTTCTGTAGGCTAGAGCTTGGTCACTTGAAGGTTCATTGAAACTGAAAAACTTGTTTGGTTATGGGGATATATGGGATGGGTCTTTGGCCTATGGCTGGGACTTGACTTCAGAGATTAGTGCTGGTGTGTCTCTGCCTAGATTCAAAAAATTGATCACCCCTGTGACAGCTCGATTATCTCTTCTTTCCCAAGATTGGCTGAAGTTCTCCTCGTATAAAGAACGAGCTTTGGGACTTTCTCTTGGCTTACTGTCATCCAGAAGGCATGATTTGGCATACAATCTCTCTTGGCGAACCTTGGATGACCCATCACAAATGTCATCGAGAGCCGTGAGGAGACAGCTGGGACATAGCTTAATTTCGGCTCTGAAGTATACATTCAAAATTGATAGGAGAAATTCTCCTTTGAGACCAACCCGTGGATATGCCTTTCTTTCGTCTTCTCAAATTGGTGGCCTCCTACCTGATCATCGGGGGTTACGCTTTCTCCGTCAGGTCCTTACAGTTCACTGTCTATTATTTTATGTTTTTCATCCCTTTTTCTATTTCCCCCCTTTCAAATGCCGTCTATGTGGCTGAAATCGCTTTAAGTTGTTTTTTTGAACTTCTGCTAGTAGTGTGATGTCCAGGTTTATATTGATGTTGAGCAGTTAGATTTAACTGCACCTGTTCTGTTTTATTGTATTCAATGTAATGTATATCTCACTCGTTCGGGCAATCATGCCTGGTATCTATTCATACCACAGTTATATGTTTTCCACCATTATGACAGTCTAATTCTGAACCTGTATAGGCTTCTGAAATATCAAAATCACAGTATAACAAAACTTATGCATTTCTGAACAGGAGTTGGACGTCCGCTATGCTTTACCTCTGGGATTTTATAATGCTGCTTTCAATTTTGGAATTTCTGCTGGTGTAACTGTTCCATGGGGAAGTGGGTTCTTAAGTCGTTCCACCTTTTTACCCGAGAAATTTTTCCTAGGTGGTAATTCTTCTCCAGTTTGTGCATTGGGGGGCCCATCATCTTTGTTGGGCTTTAAGACCAGGGGATTAGGCCCTGCTGAACCTAGAAGACAAGTTCCAGGAAATTCCACTGATGAGAGTTCGGATGCATCTTCTGCAATGGATTTTGTGGGAGGAGACCTTGCGGTTACTGCTTTTGCCGACTTGTCTTTTGATCTACCATTGCGGGTATTGAGAGAAGCTGGGATTCATGGCCATGCTTTTGCTTGTACCGGAAGCCTGAATAAATTAACAGAAAATGCGTATAAGGATCTATCTTTTCAGAAATTCAAAGAATCCTTTCGAGCTTCGGCTGGATTTGGTGTCATTGTACCGACCAAGCTCTTCCGAATGGAGGTAAATAATCCATGTTACAGATCTGCTTGTGAATTTTTCTTCGTCGCTATTAAATTTGTTCTCATGCAAAAATTTCTTCTTTGCTTTATACGCTTCTGAACTTTATTTTTACCATGTAATAAAAGTTATTTTCCTTGCATCACATTCACATATATACTTTTTATTTGTTCATTTGTGTCTTTCTCCACTAAAGCACGCCCTTCAAAAGTGTTTTGCGCTTTGTGCAATAAGCCGAATATTATTTTGGTGGCTTTCTATGCTTCTCTTGCCTTTGGCAACACTTGTGGCTCAATGATTTTCTAAATCTGAATTTGGTGTCAGATGTTCAGTCACATAAAATGTATAGGTTGATAGGAGTCGAAATTACAGGATGATACTGGAGTTGATTCGTTTGAAAAATGCATACTGAGTTTCCTGGGCATTTCTAACTATTTGATTCCATCACCAGGTTAATTACTGCTATATACTGAAGCAACAAGAGCATGATCGAGGTAAGACTGGCGTGCAGTTCAGCTTCTCCTCGTCTTTTTAGAAGATCGACAACACATGTTCTGTTCCCAATGAATTGATAACCGCATGATTTCCTTCTGGTAAAATTAACATAGTTTTATCCCCTGTTTCTCTGTTTTGTCTGAGATGAGAATTTAGCCAGCCCCATGAAGTGCACTTCAGTTTCAAACTCTGGACAATTTTCAAATCCACTGTTACAGGCAAATAATTGGCGGCCAAGTGTTAGAATAGATGGTTTCCTTTCGACTGGAATTTTACGGACAGAGAGGATACGTTGATTTTATTGTGGGTGAAATTATTGCTGATTCACTTCTTATTCTGCGAATTCAGCTTTCGAATCGATGTTTTTTTAAGTATGCCATATGGAGGTCCTTACGATTTGTTTGCAGGAGTCCCAAAGAGATTTGCTCCTTCTACATGTGTTCATCCAAAGTTGTTTCTGAAGCTTTTTGAAATAATGATTATCTAATTAACCCCTTTTGAAATTTAGTTAGAAAATGTTACGATAGCATTGGCAATTACGGAAAATTCATGGGATATATAATTTGGTAGGGAAGAGGGCACAAATGGTGATAGGCTGTAATATATATATATATATATATATTTTTTTTTTTTTTTTCTTTTCTCTAATGTAAGAGATCGGTCGTATCATTAATTCCAATTTGCAAATTTTTTCAATGAAAGTGCATCTTAATTATTAGGGTAGTAATTAGGGTATCCATCGGAATAGTCAGAACTGAACAATCATCTCCGCGTTCTCGTATATTAACTGCAACATTTCTAATAGGAATTCAATAACTTAAGCTCAAGGCTTATTAATTAATTTGATTAACTTAAGAATTCAATCTTTAAAGTTATATTATCTGTCCACATAAATCAAACGGTGCAACATAAATATTGCTCTGAGTTATATTATCAGCAATTAACATATGTACGCTGCTCTTAATGTTATAATATTGGTACGTATATATCTATGAAGTTATAAAAAGTGACTTAAATTTGTTCTTCCTCTACTAACCTAATCAATTTAAGCAAAATGACAATGCCAACTCACCAAATCGACCATTCTTCCTTTAACATTATCCAAAATCACCACCATCTTCATTTTATATAAAGTCACTACCAACAAAAACAACAATAACAATCCCAGTGTATTCTCATCTAATGGGGTCCGGAGGTAAAATGTACGCAGTTCATACCTCTACCTTTGAGGAAATAGAGAGGTTGTTTTCGATAGACCCCCGACTCAAGACAAAGGATAGTAAACAAAGTCATAATAAAACCTGCATGCAACAAGATGAATGGAATAACAGAAATATGACGCCCACAGAGTAATACCATACACTCACAAACCAAAGACACCCATCACACCCAAACTCTTCTAACTAGCAGTCCCAACCTATGGATACAACCCTAAGATGACTAGCCCGGCTACACCAAAACTCTCCTAAGTACTTGCTACGATCACCCATACGCACTGGCCTTCTAACCTAATCTACGTCCTCCATACCTTCCTATCTAGGATCACGTCCTCAGTAAGCTGTAGCTGTTCCATGTCACGTCTAATTGCCTCCCTCCAGTATTTCTTCGCCCTACCTCTACCCCTCCTGAAAACATCTAAAGCTAGCCACTCACACCTACAAACTGGGGCATCCGTACCCCTCCTCATCACATGCCCAAACAATCTCAAACTCAATTCCTGTATCTTGTCCTCCACCGAAGCTGATGGATATATTTATTTATATATTTTTATTTATTAAATATTAATTATTTTAAATAAATATAAATAAATATATCATATTATTGTATATTTTCTGACAAATTCTACAGGAAGAAGAATACAAGAGAAGAAGCAAATTCTTAAAGAAATAAGAGAATTCCACGGGTGTAACCACAATTTCATACTCACACCCGTCAAGTGAAGGAATGAAACAAGTGAAGGTTTTCAGACAAAGTTACAAGTGACCGTCACAACCACCACTACAAAAGCTTACTCACACCCGTCAAGTGAAGGAATGAAATAAGTGAAGGTTTTCAAAAGAAGTTACAAGTGACCATCACAAACACCACTTCAAAGAATGCATTCGTTGGTTCAACATTATAATTTTCTATAAACAGAAGCATTTCTTTGATTATTAAGCATCCAACAACATAAGCAATATATAAGAATTAGTCTTGTTTACTTCTTCTTTCGTAGAGTAATATTTTTTTTCTTTATTATTTTCTCCATAATGAAGTAATTTCTTTGTGTTGGGAGCATTGAAGAAACTTGGTATAATATTATAATATAAATCTTATTTTAGTTCTTTCAAGACTTGATTTTATTTAAAAGCTAAAAATACTTCGTGTTGAAATACTTGTACTAGAAATTAGCGTTACTTGATATTTTATATTATAGTTATAGTTATATTAAGTTGTACTTCCCACAAGGAAAAAAACTAAATATACTATAAGTATTTCATAAAATATAAGTAATAATAATTTTTAGTCACTTGTTATTTCAAATCCTTGAAATTGCTTCTTTTGATCCTTATCCTCACGGAAGGATTATTTCGAACTATATCTTAGATTTAAATAATCTCTATCTTATTTGTTTCAATTCGTATCCTCGCAAGGGGTCTTTATTCCTCATAAACACATAAATCAAGTCTAGAAAGTTATCCTACAATTTTGTAGAAATTACTAAAATAATGATTTTATTATAATAAATATACCTAGTGAATTCAACAACCCCAACTTCCTCTCCAAGATAATCTTTAAACACTATTTCTTTACATATTTTTTTTAAAAAGCTTTAGAAATTACTCTCCTTTCATCAATTTGATTCTCAAATAGTAATCAAGATAATACAAATTTGTAGCATAGATTTTCCAATCTCTGGGACGATATCTTAAACTATACTAGAATTTGGCAGAGTACGAGCAACAAAATCCTATACATATTGGTCTCGTCAGAAGCCACTTCCACCTTCTCCCGGATAATCTCATTCCTAACTCTATCTCCCCTATTAAACTCATACATCCAACGCAACATCCTCATTTCCGTCACTTTCAATCTTTGAATGTGAGAGTTCTTAACTAGCTAACACTCTGCTCCGTACCAGCATAAACTTTAGACATTATTAAAATATTTCTTATAAATTCACATGTTCTCCTTGGGATTTATCCCATGTGATGAATTTTTAAAATTTTAACACATGAAATAGCAAAAGTTTTGATCATGTGGTTCAAAAAGAGGAATATAGGAAGCATCTTTTACTCTTCTAGTTGGAAGTATGCAATAGCACTATTATCAAGTAAAATAGTATTTCGTTTTCGATGTTGAATTGTACGTCAAACTTATGCCAAAGTCCCAAGTAAACCACTTTTGTTGCAATATTGAATAGCAAAACTTATGCCAAACTTTTAATTTAACCAATTAAATAATCTTATCAATATTTTGCTCCAATGATAGGAGTTACCATGGACTAGTTCTCTTGTTTGGTATGCAGGAATTAATAATATTTTATTTAATTTGACCATTTCTCTCAATTTAACTCATTTCTTTCATGGTAAGAAATAATATTAGTTAACTCTCAAATTATTTCACAAGGTTGAAATCTATTTTAAAAGTGTTCCATAGTTAAATAGATGGGGTCCACTTCATTAGAGGCGGCTTTATTATTTCAAATGAATGTACTGATATTTTGGCCATTTAAAATTACTGAGTCTCTAAATTATACTGTCGTATATATTAAATAACTTTTTTAAAGATAAATATAGAGTTTTGAGTAAAAATTATCGAACTACTGTAAGCGATACATCCCACTTAGCACAAACTTTGCGAGTAATGTATAGTAGTACTTTTCAACGGCGGCTTTAGTTTGCGTGATGAATATATATGAAATATTTTTACAGCAAGACAATTCAAATATTTTTTATTGTGATCTGAAAACAGTTACTATTTTTTTAATCTAAAAAGACATATTTACTAGCGTGTTAAATTTTTACCTCATGATACTCAATTTTTTTGCTATACATGTTTCCCAGGATTTTCTTTAAAATTTTAATAGAAACTTTCTTCATTTGATAAGTCAAATCTTTGACCCATTAAGTAACTAAGTCTCTTGGTATCAAGGCCTATAAATATGATCCCTTGTACATTGCCAAAGAATATCATAAACTAGTTCAACAATATTCTCATAGTACACACGCAAAATCATAATTTCAACAACTTTGTTCTAAGCTTTTTAGGTCTAATATTAAGATTATTCATTTAGAAATGGAGAGAAAAACATCTCAAATTCAACCTCCAACTTATGGAGATTTGATCACTATTCTTAGCATCGATGGAGGTGGTGTTCGAGGAATTATTCCAGCTACTATCCTCAGTTATCTTGAATCTCAACTTCAGGTTATAATTTTCTTTTATATACACATACATATATAATGATTCGTCACATCAGTTACATTCCTTGGGAAATGTCTCACGACCTGGTGGTCAGCGTAACAATATAATATGCTACTATATGTTAATGCATGCATGGGTATTAAATTTGCAGGAGTTGGATGGAAAGGATGCAAGACTTGCAGATTACTTCGACGTAATTGCTGGAACGAGCACTGGTGGCCTTGTAACAGCCATGTTAACAGCTCCAGACGAAAATAATCGTCCACTTTATGCAGCAAAAGATATTACACCATTTTATTTGGAGCATTGTCCAAAGATTTTTCCACAAAAGAACTGGTATGTACACATCTTATGAACTTTAATTTGTTCACTCTATTTATGTGTACTATGGCTGACCAAATTTTAAATTTGCAAACATGCAGTGGTTGGTTTGCTTCAATTGGGAAGATGATGCAAGCATTAATAGGACCAAAATATGATGGCAAATACCTACGTGAGATCGTCAAGGAGAAATTGAAAAATACTCGTCTTAGTAACACTATCACTAATGTTGTCATTCCTACTTTTGATATCAAGAAGTTGCAACCAACCATTTTCTCTAGTTATGAGGTATACATTATTTCTTATTCAAATGAAAAAAAGTCTTTCGAAAACAGTCTCTCTACCGCACAATGGTAGGGGTAAGGTCTGCATGCACGGTACACCCTGCGATCCCCAGACCACACATGTGGGACTACATATTGAAGAATCTTGATTTTTGCTTGCAGACGAAACGATCAGCATGTTATGATGCAAAATTGTCCGATATTTGTATTAGTACTTCAGCAGCACCAACTTATCTTCCAGCTCATAATTTCACAGTTGAAGATAGCAAAGGCAACGTCAGAGAACATAATCTCATTGATGGTGGCGTTGCTGCAAACAATCCGGTATGTATATTTAACTTATATACACTGACGATACAATAGAATTTATACAATCTTAGTATATACTTATAATTAATATATGTTGACATGTTGTTTTTTTCAGGGTTTGGTTGCAATAGCAGAAGTAAGCAAAGAAATTTTCAAGAACAACCCGGATTTCTTCCCAATAAAACCAACAGATTATGGTCGTTTTCTTGTAATATCAATAGGGACAGGAGCTGCAAAAAGTGAACAGAAATATAATTCATCCTTGGCAGCCAAATGGGGTATTGTAGATTGGTTATTTCACAAAGGTTCCACACCATTAATAGAAGTATTCTCACAATCAAGTGCTGATATGGTTGATTACCATAATTCTGTTGTTTTCCAAGCTCTTCATAGTGAAAAGAGTTACCTTCGAATTCAAGTAAGCGTCAAATAATTACATTCGCTACTTAAATATTAAAAAAATATACATTTACTCATTATTGTGTTGGTGATCGAGCGACTATATATAGTGTAGTATCTTTCCTTTTTTCTTTTGTTAAAGTATTTTGATGAGCCGGGGGTCTATTGGAAACAGCCTCTCTATTCCTTCGGAGGTAGTGACATGGACTGCGTAAATTTTACCCTCCCTAGACCCCATACACTGAATTTATTGTTGTTGTTGTATTAAAGTATTTTGATAGGTATGTTTGATTAATAAATTATTTTGGTTGTTGAAACTAATGAACAGGAGGATGAACTAAATGGAACAGAAGCCTCAGTGGATGTGTCTACAAAGGAAAATTTGGAGAGGCTTGTAGAAATTGGGAAAAACTTATTGAAGAAACCACTTTTAAGGGTAAATTTGGAAACAGGTTTAACAGAACCAATTCCTAAAGGAGGCACTAATGAGGAAGCCCTTAAGAGGTATATATATATCATTATACACTTTTGTCTTAAACGTGGACAAATAATTTGAGATATCTATTTTTAAAAATCACGATAGACGGATCAGAGGGATAGTGTATATTTGTATTGTCAATGTATGTTAGCTAGTCTTACTATATATACATATTCTTATATGTGTCATAAATAAACTGATTTAAATATTTTGTTTTGTGATAGGTTTGCAATATCATTGGTCAATGAAAAAAGACTTCGTGAGTCAAGGTCTCCACTTACCAAGAAAGTCTCCAAGTAATTCAATCATCAAGAAAATCCTACATATAGAAATAATCGAGTTGAAGTAATATATATTGTCAGTGTAAATTCCTAGCTGTATTCTCGATAAAATTTTTAATTTTGGAGGGAATATTAGGTATAGGGGAGTACTTTATGAAATTCGATTTATTTATTTGTTGTACTATAGTATGTAATAGTGTAAGAGTGTATTCATCTTCATTCAATAATATATATGTAAATCATTTGTTTGTAAAAAATAATACAATGATTATTGGATTCATTTTTACAAATAAAGTCGAGGTTTCAAATTCCACTTTTATCTTGTCCTTTTTCCCTTCACCTATATTTTTTAAAATATTGATTTTCCTTTTTTTTTTTTCCAGTCATTATCATTAAATTTTGCATAGTTAATCCGAATTTATGATGTAATATATTGTCAATGAGTTCAATTAGTCACAGTATCTCTATGCAATATCTAAATACTTATGTGAGGAATTACTAAAATTGCCAAAAAAAATAATTGAATATTTAACTGGAAAAGTGTGATGAATTAATGAAAAAATCTAAAAATTAAATATAAAGAATGAACCTACCGATTCGAAAACTATCTGGTTGGCAATAGTACTAGTATATGTTATCAAGTATAAGATGGCACTGTTTTAGTTATACCCCAAAAATGACATTCTTTACCCATTTGGGACTCTTGATAAATTTATGGTCGTTATTCTTCAAATGTGCACTAGGTAAATTCGCACACGTGCAGTAGCTTATAAACTATACAAAAAATGTAAGCCACGCTAACGAAGCCTAATACGGGCGAACTCGTGTGAACAGATGAAGTTGAAAGGGAAAATTGATCTCTTACCTCCCTATCGAATGTATACCACCTGCTTCACCAATTCAACTACCTAAAATTTATGTTTCTTGATGTAAGTTTATTAATCAAGAGTTTCAGAATTTTTTAGAAGTGAATTTCAAACTCACTCCTCTCGTTTATACTATTTCAAGGTTGGATTTATGAATTTAATTTATGTGCTCTGAATAGTAAACTTATGCCAAACTTTTCATTTAACCAAATTAAATCATCTTGAAAAGTTCAGCTCCAATAATATAAGAGTACAAGAAACATATATTACTCGTCGAATGCAAGAAGAGAAGTTTATTGACTTCAATTATTTCTCCCAATTGATACTAATTTCTTTCACGACAAGAAATATTAAATAACATTACGTGACTTAAAATAAGAAATAATTAGACTAATAATGTCACACGATTACCATCACAAAATCTAGGTTGGGACGGATAATTAAGATCCATTCATCATTAGTTAGATTAAGAATTCGATTTCAAACTTTAAAAATAGAGAAATTTCTAGTAGGAGTGCTTCCCATAGCCCTATAGGGTGAATTAGAATTAGTCTAATCAATAAGTTTCAGATACTTTGAAAAATAAAAATCAGACGGGGTTGACAAATCAAATCTTGAAAGTTCTCCACAGGACTTACTACATACTTAGATGTGGTCCATACCATAACCACACAAATTAAACTTTACGAGTAAACAAAATACTTTCAGTGCAAGAAAAATCAAATGTTTTTTGGTTGTTCTGAGTCTAGCTTCATTGAATAAAACCATTTTTATTTTTATTTTTTAAATAAGTAATAGAAACTAACCTCATTTGATAAGTCAATCTTTGACTCACCAGGTCTGTAGAGTGCAAGGGCTATATATAAATATGTTTCTTTGTGTATTGCAAATTAAGGATATCATAAACATTAGTTAATTACAATTGGATTTAATGCCATTATAAACTTTATCGGCATTTATAAAGAGTGCTAAAAATAATTGTCGCTAATAATTGCCTCTGAAAATATAATTTAGTGACAATTAAGCTATTGTCGTTAACTAATGACCGTTAAATATTTTCTCTGATGCAGTGAACTAGTTCAGTAATATTTGCATGATATACACAATTCATATATTCAACAGATTTGTCCTAGCTTTTTAGCTCTTATAGTAAGATTTATTCAATTAAAATCAGTTTTGTTACCCTCATATCAGTCTAGAAGATTAAATCATCACAAATGGAGATAACACATTTATAAAGTTAAGGATCCTGTCTTTGTCAAAGCTTCAGTAATTAAAAAATCAAGTTAAAATTATATGCAACAAAATTAGCTCATAAAAACATAACTCGTTTATTTATTAGCCTATTAGACTAATATGCCATCTAAATTATATTAACTCATGAAAGAGCTTACCAAAATATTTTTTTAAAAAATATTATTTATTTAATATACTATATATAAGTTATAGTATATTATATATAAGCTTTTTTCCCCAACTGAATAGTAAAATGACGCCAATGATAGGAGTACCACAGACTAGTTCTCTTGTTGCATGTAACAAGTTAAAGATTTTTTCATTTTTGGAATTTGACCATTTCTCCAAATTTAACTACTTTCTTCCACGATAAGAAATATTAATTAACTCTCAAATAATTTCACAAGGTTGAAATCTAACCAGATGGTCCATAGTTAAGATAGATGTGCTCCACTCTATTTGTGACGGATTCAAAATTTTAAATTCACGATTTCTGAATTCTAACCCTTTGAAGTTACTATGTCATTAAACTATAATTTGTACATATTTTTGTTAGATAAAACACTGAGTTTGAATCAAAATTATCGTAAACAATAGAGCACAAGCTTTACAGGCTTAAGCAAATAACCGATCGAATTCACTATTTGCTTTTCCTAACTAATATATAGAGATTATACATTAATTCTATATGGATTTGTACATATTATACATGAATTATACATATATTTTGCCGCCTATTTTAAATTTATGCGGTTGCGTAGGTAGCTATATGTTTTTTCTTGTGTTTGGTTAATTTAAAAAGAACTGTTTAATTTTCTAGCGTATTAAAATTCACTTCATGATACTCAAAAGTCTTTTTTGCTACATTATCTTAGTTGACTCTCCAAGTCTCGAGAGAGTGAAGCCTATATAAGTATATATTGCCTTATTACATTGCAAAAGATATCATACACTAATCCAATAAACTATTTCATAAGTTTATTGATTAACAAGCATTTTTTAAATACTCTCTTTTGATTAAATAATTACAAATAATGGAAAGAACGACATCTCAAATTCAACCTCCAACTTATGGAGATTTGATCACTATTCTTAGCATTGATGGAGGTGGCATTCGAGGAATTATTCCAGCTACCATCCTCAGTTTTCTTGAATCCCAACTTCAGGTTTTTATGTGACATTATATTATTATACTCACTATACATTAAATAACATGCAAAATTGGTGTTAAATTTGCAGGAGTTGGATGGAAAAGATGCAAGACTTGCAGATTATTTTGACTTAATTGCTGGTACGAGTACTGGTGGTCTAGTGACGGCGATGCTAACGGCGCCGGACGAAAATGGTCGTCCACTTTATGCAGCCAAAGATATTACACCATTTTATTTGGAGCATGGTCCAAAGATTTTTCCACAAAAGAACTGGTACATATATACATATTGAATTAATGTTGTTCACTTCACTCTATATATATGTAGGGTGGTTATCTTATAATCTCATTCGTACTTTATAGTAAATTAAATTTTAGTTTTTTTTGTTGAATTCATGATAAATATGCAGTGGTTTGTTTACTCCAATTGGGAAGATGGCGAAAGCTCTAATAGGACCAAAATATGATGGCAAATACCTACGTGAGATCATCAGGGAAAAATTGAAAGATTGTCGCCTTAGTAACACTATCACTAATGTTGTTATTCCCACTTTTGATATCAAGAAGTTGCAACCAACCATTTTCTCCACTTATGAGGTATATATTTTCCATTAGCATATATCTGTGTAACCTTACAAATTGGGTCTGGGAAAAGTAATTTGTAGACCAATCTTATGTAGAGAGACTGTTCCCAATAACAAATTTCCCCAAGTAAAGCATATTAAAGAGGGTTTGGAAAGGAACTACAGTAATGAAGAATCCATGTTGAAAATAATGAAGAAAATAACAGTAGAATTAACAAATAATAGGAATATCCACAAGTAGAAGAGTAATTATAATAATACTAATAAGGAAAACTCCACACCGCTTGACTACCTGCAGTAAATAACGTTAGTATTTACCATATAGTCACTGTGTGCACTAATTATACACTGAAGGTATACCTACAATGGCTATTATTATATTTATTGGTTATAAATCTTGATTTTTGGTTGCAGACAAAACGATCTGACTATTATGATGCAAAATTGTCCGACGTTTGTATAAGTACTTCAGCAGCTCCTACTATTCTTCCAGCTCATTATTTCAAAGTTGAAGATGACAAAGGCAATGTTAGAGAACATAATCTCATTGATGGCAGCGTTGCTGCAAATAATCCGGTACTAATTAAATACTTCATCAATATTAAGTGGTCGTTTAATTTGGTATGCTAGATCACAAGTATAAAATACAAAATTAATCCGTGATAAGTGAGGTGCAAATTAGTTAGTTATCCTGAGATAAAATCATAAATCTCATAAATGTTGTTTTTCAGGGTTTGGTTGCAATAACAGAAATAAGCAAAGAAATTTTGAAGAAGAACAAAGATTTCTTCCCAATAAAACCTATGGACTATGGTCGTTTTCTTGTAATATCAATAGGGACAGGAGCTGCAAAACGTGAACAAGAATATAATTCATCTTTGGCAGCCAAATGGGGTATCATTAGTTGGTTGTTTCACAAAGGTTCCACACCTTTGTTTGAAATATTCACTCAATCAAGTGCTGATATGATTGATTACCATAATTCTGTTGTTTTTCAAGCTCTTCGCAGTGAAGATAGTTACCTCCGAATTCAAGTAAGTGTATCATCTTTTTCTGCGTTGTTTCTCGGACTTTTCAAGAATATCGACGCAATGCGTATCGGATCATCCAAATTAAAACTAGTAGTATGTTTTTGGAGGACCTGACATGAGTGAAACTATATTTTTGGAGAGTTCGTTAATGCAACATAGATCTTTTGTACTTTTTAGTAGCGGACCCACGATTTAGGGGTTGTGTGTGTTCGGATATTGACGCCGAAAGCTTTAAAGTTCCGCCTGAAAACTAAAGCACTCACGCATCTTTCTTGGTTTCCTGGGTGCTTTTCTAAGCCTTATACCAATTTTAATACATTTTTTTTATATATTATACCTAGTCTCCATCGAATTTAATGACTGCGGAAGCACCCAAAAATTAGCTTTAAGATCCGCCCCTCACTTTTTTGTTGTGGCGAAGGTGGTGGGGATTGATTTGATGGATATTGGCTCAAAATGAGGTTTATTACTATATTTCTTTTTTTTTAAAGTTTTAATAAGTTGAGTTGAATGTCTATGAGAAACAACTTTTCTACGTTTATTATAAGGTAAGGATAAAATATTAAGTACGTGTTATCCTCTTTGGACCTCACTCATGAGATTAGATTGAATATGTTATTATATTTTGATAGAGTAATGTTTGATTATTTTGGTTGTTGAAAATAATGAACAGGAGGATAAACTAAATAGAACAGAAGCCTCAGTGGATGTGTCTACAAAGGAAAATTTGGAGAGGCTTGTGGAAATAGGGGAAAATTTATTGAAGAAACCACTTTCAAGGGTAAATTTGGAGACAGGATTATCAGAACCAATTCCTGATGGAGGCACTAATGAGAAGGCCCTTAAGAGGTATATCATCTATAAATTATCTTGATTTAAATCAATAAGTAATTATTCAATCCGACCGATTAATTATGGATCAGATAATTGATCATTTTAAAATGAAAAAAATATAGATATTGTTCATACTATTCATTAAAAATAATTATTCAAATGAATAATATATATGTTCATAATTTAATAACAAAAATTGTTATTCTGTTTATATTTATGTTCTCTAATAATGGTGGAGATGGTTTGTAGTTGTGGTATTGATAATGGTTGGTGCGTGTGGCTAATATCGGTGGTGGTAATGATTGTGGTGGTGGAAGTGGTTGATTTTTGTAGTGACTGATGCGATGTTGGCGATGGGTGGTAGTGATTGTGATGGTAGAGTTAGTTAATATTAGTTGTTAATGGTGTTGGTGGTGATAGTTGATATTGATGTTGATGGGTAATAATAGCGATGCCAGTTGTAATGGTGAAAATAGTTGATAATAGGAATTGGTTATAGTGATTGATAGTAGTAGCAAAAGTGACAACGATAATAGATTTAATTATAATGATTGAGATGGTAGATATGGTAGCGACTGACGATAGTAGTTGATAGTGACAGTGATGGTTGTGATATATAGCAGGGGTGATTGGTGGTGAGTGACAATAATGATAACGAAGGTGGTTAATACCGGTGGTTGGTGACTGTGGATAGAATAATGAAGTAAATTAGTAATACCTTTTAATGATATTAATTCTTTGTTCAAGATACTTAAATCTTAATGTAAATAAATACACTTAATAATCTAAGATCTAAATCATTTAAATTTAAACCTCCATTAAATGCAACCAAATAAAACAATACTATTATATTATCCAATACTTGTCTAGGAGTTCTTCTTACATACATTGTTATATTATATGTTAATATAATGTTTTATTTTGTGATAGGTTTGCAACAATATTGGCCAATGAAAGAAGACTTCGTGAGCTAAGGTCTCCAGACTCTTCACTTATTCAGAAAGCCTAGAAGTAATTCAATCATTTAAGAAAATTCTACATATATATAAAATATATGAGATTTAAGTAATATACATTGGCAATGTAAATTTTCTAATTATATTTTGTTCTTTGTATAAAAGCCATCTAATTAGTTATAATATTTTTTTTTATTAATCTATTCGAAATATATAGATATATTATATTAAAGTGAAGAATCACATTCGTTTTTATATTCTTATATAATACGATACTATAATTTTTCAACAAAGGAGATTATCAAATATTTTGGCCTTTGGTATTTTCGATCCACATAATACGCATGTCAACTTATTATTCTATTATGAGAAATTCAGTACTTGGATTATATCCATCATGATCATATTATATAAAAAGAAAATTAAAAAAGATATTGCTTCGAGCTAAAGGATATGCACACGAATTAATGTGGTAGCAATGCCGAAGTCCGAAGAACATTCTTGATTTTTGACCAATGATTTTTATAATTTTATATTACCTATTACTTGTTAATTTGTACGTTTTGCTTATCTTATTGTTTTGTTATGATTATTATTCTTTCTATCCTGCTTTGATTACTCATTTTTTGAGTTGGGGTTTATCAAAAACAAATCTCTCTTCTCGACGTATGTAAGGGTGAGCTCTGTATATATATACTACTCTTTTCAAACCGACCTTACTTGTAGAATTACGTTGAATACATTATTGTTAATGTTATATTATTTATTTTAAAAATAAACAAAGTGTCCACGCGTGCAATTTTGCATCTGAATTGTCTTCTAATCAACAATAAGTTGAATAAAAATGTAGTATTTAATATATTCTTGCTTGTTTTGACTAGTACCATTACCTTTATATAAATATAAACAAACGATTTAGCGTACTGCTCTTTCAATTTTCTTTAGTTATACTTTTCTAGTAGTTATACTATATTTTAAAAATATTAAGAAGTCATAAGGGTTGATTTCAGGGTAATTCAGATGCATCCCTTTGTTTTCCCCTTTTTTTCCTTCTTTTCATTTCCTTATGATTATATATATATATATATATATATATATATATATATATATATATATAAGGGCTTTAGTGCACTAAGTAATTATAAATAGAAAGGTTGAATTGAATTTAAGAAATTGAAAACGGATCAAAATCCAATCGCACATATTTTATGTAATGAATCAGATGATAAATTAATGGGTTAAAAATCAGTTTGACCCATATTATATATTAAGCACGACCAAATTTTCGTTTATATAGATATAAATAAAAGTATAATAATCATATAATTAATTATACTATGTTTCTTTAAATTAGCTGTGGACTATATATCGCGAAAATATTTTTTTAAAAATATATTTTAGGAAAATTAATTTTTTTACCTATTCTTTTAATCTTTTTATATCAAATACAACGTGTTACCATAAAGTGGTATATTAAACTGCACCCAACATAACCACAAGGGTTGGTGTGGTGGTTCAGCACCTCACCCCTTAAGCAAGAGGTTGGGGGTTTGATTCCCACCTCTGGCGAATGGAGCAAACTCTATAGCCAGTTCCTTACCGCTTAGTACGCTGACCGAAGGAACTGAGATTAGTCTCACGGCTGCCGGCTGTGGGGAGACAGCTGTCGACTGTGGGGATACCTTGGAAAACCAAAAAAACTGCACCCAACATGGGTGTGTTTGCTTTAAATTTGGATATATGTGCATCCACCATGGGTTTGCCCACCCAATTGCAGGATGATTGAATTTTTGCGTGATTAAATTTAAATTCGCATCAAGGAAATCTTCTTTTTGGATCGATTACGATAAGGTGGCTAAATTTTTTAACTTCAGCTTTTTTTTCTTTTAAATTTCTCTTATGTTTAATAATCATATTGGAATTCAATTAAATTTAAGTGTCAGGTTATTGCATGAGGGCATATCTATGAAGAAGGATTGGGGTGCCACGGCACCAACACTTTTCAATTGAAACTCTCTCTCTCTCTATATAGTTAATCAGTTAATGTATAAATATTAACTTTGTATATATAAATATTACGCTTGACACCCACAATATCAAAGGATGTAGTGGTGTAAGTCAGCATGGGTTCGACCCTCCCTTTACATTGTTTTTAGTTTTTTAGAACTATACTTTCTGCTTTTTCTTTGAAAAATAAATTGTGGCTATGAAGAATAGCACTCTTGACCTCTTCTAACATAACACTTAATAATACCAACTAGGCAAGACTTTATAATGTACCATCTTTTATTGATATATATAATTATAATTTACTATGTGAATATTGACTCCACCGTTCTACTGTTCAAAATAAGGTGATACCCAGAGCTTCCAAATCCTGAATCCGCCTCTGATTGCATCGGGGCTTATCGGTAAAGATCTCGATCTCTCTAGGACGGATTGAAACAAGCTCATGACACTAATAAAAAGAAAGGGTTAGCTTTATGCTATATTTGCTTGTCCCATATTGGGGAGAAGTCTTCCTAACAAAGGCGATATATATATTTTAGATTCAAAATTTAAACTTGAGATCATTGGTTAAAAGATGAACTAAAAGGACTACTTGCCACTCTAACAAACTCTTATCTTTTTGTTACAACTATTTTGTACTGTTATACAAATAATAATTAACTAAAATCATTTTTATCCATAATGATGATTTATTAGTAGAAGTGTGAATGGTGCGAAGTACACTTGAAGTATTATTTCTGCGAATTTTCCTAACTATCATATATGCAAGTTTTCTACTTAAATTATCATCAATTATTTATCGAAACAGACATCAATGCTACTAGACCAAGTATTTGCATACAATTACTCGCCTAAATGAGATTAGACATATTTTTCAAAGTTTAATTATAGGGCTTTGATTTTAGTAGTAGCTACGAATGAAAGTTAAATATTTTAAGCGCGTACTTAATTATATTGACAATTTTTCTGATCTTAATAAATGAATCTTTGAAGACTTTGACTCGGTTTGATAAATAAATGTCAAAGATTTTAAGGACCTTGTGCCCCTTCCAAGTAACAACATTTAAAAACAATATCGAGTTTACAAAAAGAATATTTAGTTTGCTAACTCAAATTAAAATATAACTTAAATAATCAAAAATTCCCTTTCAACCCTTTGATTCTGAAAAATAAAATGATGAAGGGAAGCACATTTCTATTGCATTTGGCATTTGCTTGTAGAGAGATTGCTCTCATCTTTCAATTCAACGAACAAAATTAATTAAATTATATTTAATTTTCAAGATGAATTTAATCTTTACATACGTGGACAAAGTACACAAATATTAACAATGTACTATGATTTAATATGACGGTAGCAAGAAATATCTCTAAAATGTAACTATGTATGATTTACCACGTACTTACATTTATTATAAATAACAGTTGTCTAAAATGCTTCATGATAATATTAAAAAAAATTGTTTATAAAAGTTTAAATCTTGCAAGATAACTATAGCTTCGGCTAATGAATCAAAATTTGTTAGAGTTGAGATAAATCAAATGATATTGCTAAACTATTCTTATAACATAAGAGTAATTAATATGTGTCTCAAAAAAATTTTTGTAACGTGAAAGTTTTTGATACCAAACCATATAACTAGGTCACCTTTTGACTGATTCTAGATATATTCGTGGTCATCACTCTTTATTTTTTTAACAATAAAATAAAAATATATATAGTCTTCAAAATTTATCCAGTACTATTGCAAGTTGAAGAAGCAACTTAATAGTTAATGGGTACTAAGGTCTATAAATAGGTTGGTTTGGCATTTGTTGAATATATCAATAAAAAGTTTAAGCATATATTGTTCTGGAATTTACTTGTTTCATAAACTCATAGAAATATTATTTCCATCATAAGTGTTAAATTTATTAATCCAACTTAAGTATAGGGAAAATGGAGAAGGTAATATCATCAGGTTCATTCAAGCTGCAGCCTCCAACTTATGGTAAACTCATAACAGTTTTGAGCATCGATGGGGGTGGCATTAGAGGAATTATTCCAGCTACCATTCTTGAGTATCTTGAATCTCAACTCCAGGTGAAACTAATTTCATTTCGTAAAACATTTTTCGTTTTAGTTTGTCCCAAAAAAAAAAGAAAAAAAATTGACACCCTTCTGGAAAAATAATCACATACTAAAGTACCTATGTATGACGCCATATTATTCTTAAACTCCATGCATAATCAAACATCATTCTGTCAAGAATATATTTTTCGTTCTTTCTCACTATGTGAATATTCATTCAGTGTGGAGAATTTTAATTTCTTCTATAAGCATGGATATTATTTCTGGTTACTAATCTTGCTTATTATGGGTGGTGAATTATACTAGTTATAGTTGACTTGCACTTCCGCTCTATAAGAAATTACGTGAACAACCATATGTAATTAATTAGCAAGTACGCATTAATACATATGCAAAGTACGTATATATCTTAAACTTATATTTAACGAGTTTAAATTTTGAATTAACATAGGAATTGGATGGTGAAGATGCAAGAATTGCAGATTATTTCGACATAATTGCAGGAACAAGCACAGGTGGTCTTGTCACAGCCATGCTAACAGCTCCAAACAAAGACAGTCGTCCTATGTTTGCTGCTAAGGACATTAAGCCCTTCTATCTTGAACATGGTCCCAAGATATTCCCACAGAACAGGTAACTTAATTTCTTGTTTAATACTAATAATATTTTTCTTATTAGGGCTGACAACTTTAACTAAACAATTTTACAGGATGATAATGTTTGGATCAATAATGAAGACATTGAAATCTCTAATAGGACCAAAGTATGATGGGAAATATCTTCACCAAGTCATAGAGGAGAAATTGGGGGAGACTCCTTTGCATGAGACTTTGACTAATGTGGTTATTCCAACTTTTGATATCAAGAATTTACAGCCAACAATGTTCTCCACTTTTGAGGTTTTCTTTTTGTTCACTCTCCTTAATTTGTCTGCCCTAAGTTTATATGAACTATTATATTTTTGTCTAGAATTTTAATTGACCACTAATTTCCATCCTTGTTCCATGCATGAGGGAAAAAAAAGAATTTATTAGTAATAATTATCATGTGACTTATGTTGGTGTAAACAACATCAACTTATTCAAGATATGTATATATGCTTCAGGATATATATATATATATACCTCATACGTATTTATTGATTTTTACTAGGGTGATTTAACCTATTTGTTGTTTTGATCTGTACAACAGGCCAAAGAAAAACCATTGATGGATGCTCGACTTTCCGATATATGCATTAGCACATCAGCTGCTCCTACCTATCTTCCTGCACATTATTTTCGAACTCAAGATAAAGATGGAAACTTTCATGAGTTCAATCTCGTTGATGGTGGAGTTGCAGCTAATAATCCAGTAAGTAACACTACTATTTTTACATACATTCTAGCTAGTTATGTTGTTCCTATATAATGTTTTCTAGAAAGTAAGTCATTTTCCTGTTGTTTGATTAATTGCCAATGAAAAATTGTGCTTTTGCAGGCCCTTGTTGCTATAAGCCAAGTGACCAAACAAATAATGACTGGAAATCCAGATTTTTTCCCAATCAAACCCATTGATTATGGAAGAATTTTGGTGATTTCTATAGGCACTGGATCAGATAAAGTGGCACAAAAATATAATGCAAAAATTGCATCAAAATGGGGTATCTTGGGATGGCTACGTAATGGAGGTTCAACTCCAATTGTGGATGTATTTACTCAAGCCAGTGGTGATATGGTTGATTTTCATATTTCTGTTGTCTTTCAAGCTCTTCATTCTGAAGAAAATTACCTTCGTATTCAGGTACAATTTATACACACTACTTATTTATGACATGTCATGTATCATATTCAAAATTTGAAGATGGAGAGAGCACCACTAAAAAATTAACATTGGAAAAGGGAAGGTTTTGGTTTTATATATGACTTTAACTTGACTACATAGTTTGAATTTCATATCGATCGGTGGGTCCTTGATCTCCTTATATGGCCTTGGGCAATCCTCTCCTCATGAGCTACCTTTTGGGTTGAGTTACGTCCAGGATTCATTTGTTTATCATGGTATCAAAGTCAGGCCCGCCCAATTTATTGTTTCTGATGTTTGGTCCTCCATCTTATATTATCCACGCTTCAGACGATGTCCAGCCCTGGATGTGCGAGGGTGTTGGTCTCCTTACGATGTTGGGCAATTAATCCTTCCCTCATGAGCAAGTTTTTGGGGTTGAATTAGGTCAAGGGTCGATTTTTTATCATACACTAATAATTTTGTTCATTGATCAATGATAGGATGACACATTAAGTGGAACAGACTCCTCTGTTGACATATCAACCAAACAGAACATGGACAAATTGGTTGAAATTGGAGAAAATTTATTGAAGAAACCAACTTCAAGGGTAAATCTTCAAACAGGCCTATTTGAAGAATACAAAAATAGTGGCACAAATGAAGAAACCTTGAAAAGGTAATTATTCAACCCTCTTGTGAAATTACCATCCTATCATTATTTAAAAACAGTAATTAACGACAGATAATAAATTCTATAAGTAAACAATAATAAAATCTATTGTTAGTTTCGAGCTATTTACCAATAGATTCGCGATGAGATCGTAGCTAGTCTTTTTTTTCTTCTAAAGTGTGTATATATATAGTAATACTGATATCGTAGCTATAGTATTTTTGGTTAATTATATGAGTAAATACATAATTACACCACTGATTTTATCCGAAATTTTTAAAAAGATACCTAAACTTTAACTTCGACCTATTACCCACGAATCTTCTTTATTTCATTGCAAATACATCATTTTGACCCTTTACGTGTATACACGCACCACAAGCGCGTGAAAAGGCAAAAATTGATTTTTTTGAACCAATTAGAAGTTGCCACGTGTAAATAATTTAATATATAATTTATATTCTTTTTTTAATTAATATTTATTTATTTTTTAAAATTATTTCATAACCCCCCACCCCACTCCATCCCCGCCACCCCACTCATCCACCATTGTCTTCTTCTCCAACTTCTTCTTCATCACCATAACTCAATAACAACATTAATTACAACAACAACAACATCAATTAAAGTAACAACAACAACATCATCATCACCATAATTTTAAAAAGGAAAATTGATGTCAATCTCCATTTTAATAGAGCTTTAAGCTCCATTTTAATGGAGGAAACTGGACGAAAATGGGGGAGGGAGGTGTTGGACGAGGTGGGGGTGGGGAGGTGGGAAGGTGGGGTGGGGTCATAAATAAAAATGGAGCTTAAAGCTCCATTAAAATGGAGATTGTACAGGAGCTTTAAGCTCCATTTTAATGGAGGAAACTGGACGTGGGGGGAGGGAGGAGCTGTTGGACCTAGACGCATGGGGGAGGGGGGAGCTGTTGGACGCGGGGTGGGGTGGGGATGGGGAAGAGGGGGTGATAAATTAAATAAAAAGAAAAAAACTTATTTAAAAAATAAATAAAATATGAAATTAAAAACATTTGACATGTGGCAGTACCTGATTGGCGCGTGTATTCACTCTCTTTATTGTGATTGAGATTCAGCGAAAAATTGTGTATGTGCAACAAAATAAAGAAGAATCGTGGGGTAATAGATCGAAGTTAAAGTTTAGAAGTGTTTTTGTAAAACTCGAACAAAATCAAGGATAATTATGTATTTACTCTAATTTTATTGAATTGATCATATATTTATAATTCTTTTTGTAGGTTTGCGAAGTTGCTTTCAGAAGAAAAAAGACTCAGGGATGCCACGTCACCTCATACGAATAAATCCTCAGAGTAGCACATCATGTAATTTGTTTGGAGCACAAAGAAATTAACCATTGTGTTTAATTAGCTCAGTATATATTCTACTTTAAAGCTATAATTTGTAATAGATGGAGTGTGAAATTCGATTCGTGTATGTTTGATGTACAATTTAATTCAATTTGTGTATGTATAACGTATATTGTAACTCAAATAATAATAGATAAAAATGTGAAATTCAATTCGTGTATGTATGACGTAGAATGCAATTCAATTTGTATATGTATAATGTTTATTGTAATTCAATTCGAGTAAATATGATATTTTCTCTGCTTTAGTTTGTTTATCTGGTTTTAATTTGGCTTAAAGTTTAAGAAATTTTAAAAAAAATTTGAATTTTATAGACTTAGACTAAAGATATGTTGATTGTACCAAAATGCACTTTAATTTTAGTGGTTTAAACATGTCATTCAACTCAAGATAACGCAATATGTAAATTACTCATATGTGATACATGTGATATGACCACAAATGATTTAGCTAATTATTATAAGTTCGTTCTTCTCTTTATTGTTCATCCTCTTGTATTCATTGTTTATTTTTTAAAAAAGGCAAAATAACATTTTGGACCCCTATATTATGTCGGTTTTGTAAGTTGGACACTTCAATTTACATGTTTGTCATCTGCACCCTTGAATCCATCAAAAAACAATACTTTCCACCCTTTGACCGTTGACCTTGCCTATGTGGCAGGGTCATGGTGACTAGGACTAAGAGAGTGTAGCCACTCACCGGGGGGGAGGGGGGGGGGGGGCGAGTGGGGATAAATTTTTGGCCAATTTTATATTAAAATAATTTTAAAAAAAATATATTAAATTTTTTTTTTAAAAAAAAGGTTCTTTTTTTTCCTCCATCTTTTTAAATTTAAAAATATTTTTAAAAATTTTAAAATAATTTTTTTTTAAAATTTTAAAAATAATTTTAAAATATTTTTAAAATTATAAGAAAGGATCTTTTTTTTTTCCTCCAACTTTTTTAATTTAAAAATATTTTTTAAAAAAAATTAAAAATAAAAATATTTTGTCCCCCCCACCCCAGCCCGTCCTCACCCCTACACCCCACCCAGCCCCATCTCACCTCATCCCCATCCCCCCACCCCACCCCAACACCCGTCCAACCCTTCCCTACCCCCACCCCAGCCCATCCCCACCCCCCACACCCTACCCAGCCCCATCCCACCCCATCCCCCACCCCCATCCCTCCTCACCAGCCTCGTCCAGCCCCTCCCCACCCCACCCCCAGCCCCAATACCCCTCCCAGCCTCGTCCCCACCCCAGCCCCTTCCAGTCCCCACACCTCACCCCAACCCCCCCCCCCCCCCCCCCCACGTTCACTTTTTATTTTTTATTTTAATTTCCCTCTCATTTCAATTCTTTTCATTTTTTGAATTAAAATTTAAATTTGAAATCTTTTTATTTTTTGGGATTAAAATTTAAATTTAAATTGAAAGTGAGTGATAGTGAATATTGAAAAAAATTAGTGAATTTTGCTTGAAAAAATTAAACTTTTTGTGAATTTGTTAAAAATATTCAAATTTAAAAATAAAAAATTTATTTGTTTGTATATATGAATTTATAGTTAAAATTTTAAATTAGTTGGAGAAGAATTTTAATTATTTGGAATGAATTTGATGTTTAATTTGTGAGCAAAAATAAAAACATGATTATTCAAATTTTTCTACAATTTATAAATTTTTCATTAAACTAATTTTAATATTTAATTTGTTATGTAGCATTTTAAAAATGACTTGGAATTTAATGTAATATTTTTTTTACTTTTTTACTTTTTTTTAATGACATGGCAGATGTCGCAGCGTGACAGCTGACGTGGGGGAGAGTGTGTTACACTCACAAAAAAAAAGGTTTAAAATATTATTTTTTTAGTGAATTTAGGAGTCCAGATAACAAGAAATATCCAATTTATAAAAATGATATAGTAGAGAGGTTTATTTTTTCCTTTAAAAAAACGTGTGACAATGTATTTTACCTAACAATATATTCAAAGTTACCATCAACTACAAATTGTCCCCTCCAAAACAAAATAAAGACCTATCCATACAGCTTGCACTCAAGCTAGAAAACAAAGCAGTGAAACACTAACCTTTGAATGTAACCTACCAAAAAAAACACCTTTGAATATAACGAGGAATGACAATGGGACGGGACAGGTGTCGGTAGGGATCTTCATGGGTCGGTTATTGATCAAAATTATAATTAAATCAATTTAGTCGATTTTTAAATTTTTAAAACCAAATTAAACCAAACAAAAAATAATCATCGGTTTGGTTCTTATCAGTTTAGTTCGATTTGGTTCGATTTTTTCGGGTTATAACTTTAGCTAATGATAAAAGTTGAAATTTAAAAAAAAAACAAATCCAATCTAACATATGAGATGTCAACCGAGTGTTGTATCTCAACTTTGAAACTAAAATGTCAACTGAGTGTTATACTTCGGCAAAACCATAAACAACACTATATGAATCCTTCTAAAAAAATTTAAAAACTATATTTGACAGAATGATATGATAAACCACCCAAAAGGTGAAACACATAAACTTCTTGCTCAACAAGGTTAAAAAAGAAAGTTAAAATTAGTGATTGTCTATAGTCTAATGTATCTCAGCTGTAAAATTCAATATACAACAAGATATTATTTCCACAATTAGCGTCAGTCATTCAAAATGCGAAATTCATTTAGAATCTCATTAGGTACTATCAACTGAATGAAGACATATGACTGAATGTGTTATGACTAAAGTTAAATTAGTTTTAAATATAAAATGTAATAAATATTTATATTGTATTTATGAATAATATATAAATAATTAATATATATATATATATATATCAGTTCGATTTAATTATTTTGTCGGTTATTTTAGAGTAAAACTAAACCAAATCAAATTAGTATCGATTTTTTAAAATTCAAAATCAAACCAAATCAAATCTAACTAAATATTAAATTTTTTAATTGATTTAGTTTGGATCGCGATTCAATTTGATTGAAAATCAAACCCTAAACACTCCTAGGTGTAGGACACTTTAATAAGTAGGTACAAGGCGGGGCGGGTTGAAATTTCAAAATTATTTGTTCAATTTATATAGTCGCAGTATAATTTTTGTAAGAGGAACACACAATATAAATAATATCTATATCAACGGTGTACATTTAATTCGTTTGAAAAGGGTTACTTGTCTTATCCTTAAAATTAGTACTCATGCTTATTATGTATAAATTAATTGATTTATTTTGAGACGGGGGAGTAATAATTTTGATACGGACTCATGACAATTAAATTCTCCTAATTTGTGGCTCAAGAGTCAAAGTGGACATGTCTGATCAGTCCTAAACATTTCCCCCCTAGTATTGATTGGATTCTAAAAAAATAAAACAAAATACTCGGTACCTTTTATTTTACTTGATCTCTTACTAAAAATAGTTATTTTAAATATATTGATTTAATTTATGATATCAAAAGAATTTTATGTATATTTTATTTTCCACCCTTAATTAAATAACTACATGAAGTAACGATAGTAAACTTTAGAGTTCAACAACATCATTAATAAGCTCAGTTAGTAAAAATATACCTCTAATTATTACTCTCTCTATCCCAAATTATCCATTCTAAATTAAAATCGATGACACATTCAACAACAACAACAACAAACCCAGTGTATTCCCACTTAGTGAGGTCTGGGGGGGGGTAAGATGTACGCAGTCCATACCTCTACCTCTGATGAAGTAGAAAGGCTGTTTCCGAAAGACCCCCGGCTCAAGGCACAAGATATCACACAAACACATAGTAAAGCACAGAAGCAGATGACATAACAAAAATACGGCACCCATAAGGAATATAAAACAGAGGAAAGCAGAGGAAAGCACACAGATTCGTAATAAGCATGGAACACTGAATACGGAATCATAACGGGAATAAAAAATAAAATAAAAAAAACCCCACCAAGTAATTCCCTACACTAGCGACCCAATCTGGCCCTACTCTTCTGCCGTAATTCGCGTCTTCCAGACCTTCCTATCTAGGGTCATGTCCTCGGTGAGCTGTAACTGT
>NC_061114.1:223760624-223768965 GCF_002878395.1 Capsicum annuum | reverse complement strand
AATTTTTTTTTGTCTTTTCTTGATTAATGTAAAATAAGAAATCAAATTAAGAAATTTGGGACGGATAATTTGAGAGTGAGGGAGCAGTGCCGAGTCCAAAAAAATATCTTGCATTGCAAGTTGAAGCAACTTGACCGTCAATAAATCAATAAAATTAAATGTTCTAACAGTTAGTTCTGGAATTTAATTATTTTCTTCACAAAACCAGCAATATATTCTATTCCATCATAACTCTAAAATTTATCAAAAAATAGAGAAAGAAGACTATAATGTCATCATCTGGTTCATTCAAGCAGCATCAGCCTCCAATTTATGGTAAATACGTCACTATTCTCAGCATCGATGGAGGTGGCATTAGGGGGTTGATTCCTGCAACTATTCTTGAGTTTCTTGAATCTCAACTCCAGGTGAAGTTTAAACTTCTCTATCCTTATTTGCATTTTATATCATTAAGTGAAAAATTTAACCTATTGTATCAGATTATGCACCATTTATTACGAGTTAATGATTGAAGGGGAGCCTTGATAACTGGTTAAGTTGTTGTCATGTGATCTGGAGGTCATGTATTTTAGTCGTGTAAACAGTCTCTCGTAGAAATATAAGTTAAGACTGTGTACAATGAATACTTGTGGTTAAGTCCTTCCCTCGGGCTCTGCACCTAGTGGAGTTAATGATCGAAGGGAAGATTTGGAGTAACTGGTAAAGTTATTGTCATATGAACCGGAGGTCAGGAGTTCTGGCCGTGGAAACAGTCTTTAATAGAATTGTAAGTTAACACTTTAATGCACCGGGCTGTCCTTTAGTGCACCGGCTAATGATTAAGGTAAAATTCTTTTATGTAGTCATTGTGTAGAACTATGTGCTCAGAAAGCAAAAACAAATGCACCATACTCATTTGAACACAGCTCTATGTTAATTTTATATGTGAAATCGGTTTCGACCGGTTAAGTTGCTGAAATGTAATCAAGAGGATGCATGTTCAAGCCGTGAAAACAGTCCCTTATAGAAATGTAACAGAAAGTCTGCGTACAATAGGCTGTTGTGTCTTGTGGTCCGACCCTTCTTTGGAACCCACACTTAGCAAGAGTTTTAATGCACAAGATTATCCTAAACTCAGTAAATTTAATTTTTGAATGAACAGGAATTGGATGGGGAGGATGCAAGAATTGCAGATTATTTTGATATAATTGCAGGAACAAGCACAGGGGGTCTTGTCACAGCAATGCTAACAGCTCCAAACAAAGACAACCGCCCTCTCTTTGCTGCTAAAGACATTAAGCCCTTCTATCTTGAGCATGGCCCAAAGATATTCCCCCAAAATAATTGGTAACTTTTCTACAATTGATTTTTTTCATGTGAAATTCTTGTACAAAACACTAATGGATTAGCTGTTTGGCCAAATTTATTTTTTCTTAAAATAAATACTTATTTTTTTTAAACTTGTGTACTATTTCATCAAGCTTTTGAAAGAAAATAAATATACTTATTTTTCAGAAGCTAATTTTTTTTAAAAAAAAAATTATCAGATAAATACAAACCGCTTCTCATTGAAAAAACTTTTTTCAGAAAGTAATTTTAGAATAAATATTTTTCAAGATAATTTATTTATTTATTTATTTATTGTTGGAAGTTTGGGCTAACAATGCTACTTTTGACAATTGATTTTGCTTTTCATGATAGGAAGGTGTTTGGATCAATTGTGAAGCCATTAAAATTGGTGATGGGGCCACGATATGATGGGAAATATCTTCACCAAATCATACAAGAGAAATTAGGAGACACACATTTGCATGAGACATTGACTAATGTGGTCATTCCAACTTTTGATATCAAGAACATGCAACCTACAATTTTCACCACTTATGAGGTCCCTTTCTCTATTATTTTTTTTCTGTTTTTATTAGACTTGTCATGAAAATATTAGTTGAAGCATATGGTAACTCTGAATTATGATTAAATTTGTGACGATATATTTCAATTTTATGGAGTTCTGTTATTTCTGAACTCAATTTTAGCGTATTTTTATCGCCGTTTTGTGCTGACGTGACACCTTTTGTCAACTTTTTTAACTGACGTGACACCTTTGACGTGGGCTTCATTTTATGTAATAAAGGTGCCATGTCAGCAAAAAATGCATTAAAATTAAGTTCAGGGATAATAATACCTCTGTGAAGTTGAAGTGTGTCGTAGCAACTTTGATCAGAGTTTGAAGAGGTAATGAATGCTTATCTCATTGGTTGGACGTAACAAGCTAGCATGTCTAAAGATTGATTTGATTTGATTTGCATATTTAGTTCAAATCCAGAAAATAAATTACCAAAACATAAAAAAATAAAAAATTAGGATTTAATTATTTGATAAAGTCATTAAATACTTTCATTAGTAATGAAAATGAACTTTGAAACGAACGAGTTAGGTTATCACTCATTGTTTAGCCATACATCTATTCATCTCGATTCAAACAAACATGATTGACTTACGACCCAACCTCTTTTAACACACTCATCTTAACTCGATTAATATTGTATCGTGTTATACTTAATCTGTTTATTGATTTGACCCGTTTAACCCCGTCCAACAGGCCAAAGAAAATCCATTAATGGATGCTAAGCTTTCAGATATATGCATTGGCACATCTGCTGCTCCAACATATCTTCCTGCACATTATTTTCAAACTCAAGACAAAGATGGAAAAATTCATGAGTTCAATCTTGTTGATGGTGCAGTTGCAGCTAACAATCCTGTACGTATTATAAATTACAACAATATTATTCAACCTATTTTCTAAACTTTATCTATTAATAGAATATCATATATGATTTTTTACGTCACATTAAAATAATCGAACTTTACTCACTAATCACTACATATAATGATGAATTCACTAAGCCTTCACCAAATGAAACTAAATCTTAGGCACTATAAGGACACCATATATCCATCAAGGTGATTTTAATTTAGAAAAAATAACATAAACATACACCTTAACTTATCGTATTTACACAAAATCTTCACCTTTTCAAAGTAGTTACAAAAATCTCAACTAATTACGTATCTTCATTGGATGTATCAGGAGCTATTATGTATCTCGACAGACCCAAAATCGAAAAAAAAAAAAAAGTATGAGGAGCTACTTATGTATCTTTACAAAGGAAAAAATGTATTTTAGTTGGATGTATCTGGAGCTAATTATGTCTCGACAGATCCAAAATTAAATTTTTCAGTAATTATGCAAATATCGAAATTTTCTGTAATTAAACTTCAAACTGTCGGGATTTAATGTTGTTCGTCCTTTAATTTACTGTTATATTGAATAAAGTTTATGAATGAAATTTAATTACTTTAATTTGACAAAAAAAAATAAAAAATACTACTTATACTATTAGATGGTGAATGATAATTAGTGAGACGTGTGAAGTTAACTCGAAATTTGTATAGGAGTATTGTTTATATTGCAAAATTTATATATAATTTGGTTGTGTTCTTTTTTTTTTCGCAGACTTTTATTGCTACAAGTGAAGTGACCAAACAAATACACACAAAAAATCCAAATTTCTCCTCAGAGAAGCCTACTAATCATTATGGAAAACTTTTAGTAATTTCCATAGGGACAGGATCAGCAAAATTGGAACCTAAATATGATGCTAAAATTGCCTCAAAATGGGGTGTTTTTGGATGGCTACTTAATGGAGGCTCAAATCCAATTATTGATGCATTTGCTAATGCTAGTGATGATATGGTTGATTATCATATTTCTGTTGCTTTCCAAGCCCTATGTTTTGAAAATCATTACCTTCGTATTCAGGTACAACATACTCTGTCTGTTTCAATTTGTTTAACTTACTTTTTCTTTTTTAATTCATTTAAAAAAATTCATGACAAGTCAAAGCATAACAGTCGAGAGGATTAAAAAGTAAACGTATCAATTAAGTGAAGGTTGAATATGTTTGACCAGAAATCACAGGGATCAAAGTTAAAATAAAATTAACATTTGAGGGATTAAAAATGCTAATTTTCCAATTGAAATTGTTTCTAAATATTTGATGTTATTGAAAAAACAACCATTTAGTGTTCCTTTCCTTCCTTTAAATCTAGCCTTATTATTTTAATTAGTTGAGTATTTATCAAATTACAGATAAATACTCCTATGGGCTATAAAATTTTGAGAGTAAAAGCACTCGTACAAACGTGATTTTCATACTCAGAGTTTTGAATCTTTGAATCTAAGACAGACAAAATACTTATCATTCCACCTCAATTCTTACTGATAAATGCATGTATTTTCAAACAAAATATTGCAAAATAAGAAAAGTGATGGGTGTTTTAACTTTATCTTGAGTACTATTAATTATTATGTTGTTAATTAGGATGACACATTAAGTGGAACAGACTCCTCTGTTGACATATCAACCAAAAAGAACATGGACAAATTGGTTGAAATTGGAGAAAATTTATTGAAGAAACCAATGTCAAGGGTAAATCTGAAGACAGGTATATTTGAAGAATACAAAAATGCTGGCACAAATGAAGAAGCTTTGACAGGGTAATTATTCAACTCTCTTGTGAATATTAATATTCTGCATATATGATATACCAATATTAATCATTATATATTCTCTGTTAGTTATTAAATTGAACGTAACATATTATTTTTCCAGGTTTGCAAAGTTGCTTTCCGAAGAAAAAAGAATTAGGGAAGGTCGAGTTGACTCTTACAAACAATTTGTAGAGGTGGAGTCAAAATTTTAAACACATCAGTATGGATTTACGGATCATTTGGTAGAGCGGATATGAATAATGTTGAATGGGATATATTAGTAATGCTTGTGTTAACAATGTTTGTATTAATTATACTGGTATTATTTATGACGACATTATTTCTTATACAGTACATTATTTGGTGTGATGTATTAGAAATTATACGCAATAAATTATCTGTATAAAAGATTATTTGTTTACGAAAATACTCTCCCTTAGCTTACTCTCTTGTTCTGCCACTGAATTTTTTCTGAAGGCCCTGGATTCCCTGCTCCGATCTGAGGATTTTGAATACTACTGTTGTGACCGTAAAATTTCAATTGACATGACGAAAATGTTGAGATCATCACTATCAAAACTGACACAGTGATCCTAGTCTAGTATTTTGTTTCTAGATTTGTCTGTGATCCTCATTAAAATTATTTTTAGATTCTGCATGGTGCTTGAAAGCTCCACAAAAAAGTGTGTGAAGTAGAAGGGGAAAATCAACCTTTATTTTCATGGCAAAAGTATATGGTGGAAAAATGAATTGGGAAATTAAATATAAAAATGGTGGGAAAAGGAATTGAAAAATATTTTGAAGGGTAGCAATGTCACTAATCAAGTTAATGTATGTATCAAAATGCTTTTTATTACCAATACACAGTCATGCAAAGACTAAAAAAAAAATATAACAAACAAGATACTAATAATAGTATTAGTTTAATGCATACATTACATTCTACGAAACAACTCCTTGGTCACTTTGGGTTAGTGAATTCTAAATTAATAATTTTTACATATTAAATAAATTTCTTCAAATACATATAAAATTTAAATCAAAATTATTAAATTCTATTAAATCCGTTTCCTACACTGTAGCCCCGCCCATGAAATGTTTGAAGCACACAAGAATCCTTGTTGATTTGTTCGCCACAGTTGTAATTCAATTTCTGTATCCTAGCTTTTGATTGTTGGACCAGTGTAATGATATTCAAGTAGTCTGTTATGGAAAAGTATACTATATTATACTTATATATCCATATATTTTGGTAGTCCTCACAAAGTCTTTAGTGTAATTCGATAGTAACACATGTTTATTATTTTTTTCCATACATTTTGTTACATTATTTGTCCTCATTTATCATTTCATGATACTTTTATTTATATATTTATAATTGAATTATATATAGTAGTAATTTTTAATAAAACTCTCCTTGTTCCTTATCAATTAGTTGTTCGTTTTTTACTTAATTTGATTCAAATTTAGTCAAGGAATTGGTGATTTTTTTCTCACGTGTGGCTTATGGCTGGATCAGTTCAAGTGGCAAAGGTGGAGGGACTTGTAGCTTAGTCGCGAGTTCGAGTCATGTAAGCTAAGCCTAGTTTTTAAATGGAGGCGGTTAGAGGGGTAGGCTCATTATCCTTGAGTTTCAGAGGCTGTAGTTGGTCCTTAAGGTTTGATCCAGACTGATTTTTGGCCATCTAAAAGAATTTTTTTTGGTCTATCTACATATTCATTGTCTACATCTAGATGCTTTTGAATTTATTTTTCTGTTAAGAATTCTCACGTTCAAAAGTAGAAGGTGGCAGAAATAAGGATGTTGCGTTGGATGTGTGGATTTACGAGGGCTGACAGGGTTAGGAATGAGATTATTCGGGAGAAGGTGGGAGTGGCGTCGGTGGAGGATAAGATATGGGAAGTGAGGTTGAGATGGTTTGGGCATATGATGAGAAGGGGCACGGATGCCCCGGTTCGTAGGTGTGAGAGGTTGACCCTGGATGGTTTCAAGCGGGGTAGGGGTAGATCAAAGAAATACTGGAGAAAAGTGATTAGACGTGACATGGAGCAGTTATGACTCACTGAGGACATGACCCTCGATAGGAAGGTTTGGAGGAAGAGTATTAGGGTAGAGGGCTAAGGGGTGTGGTCAAGTCATAGGCCGTAGTTAGGAGAGTTTGGTGTAGCTTTATTGGTAATGCTAGGGTTGGGGGGAAGGGAGTGTCTTTGGTTTGTTAATGTACTGTATTTCTATGGTTGTTGTATCGTTGTTATTCTTATCCTGTTGTATGTTGGCGACGTATGTCTACGGTCCTGTGTCTTGAGCCGGGGGTCTATCGGAAACAGCCTCTCTACTTCTTTAGAGGTAGTGGTATGGACTGCGTACCTTCTCCCTCCCCAGACCCCACTATGTGAAAATATACTGGATTTGTTGTTGTTGTTCTTCTTCTTTTTTTACTAACTTCTTATATTAAAAATTAATTATTTTTCTTATTTATTTTAGTAAATCACAAAAGATTTATAACTTTTTTCTATATTATTATTTTATTAAGTGTCACACCCCTTTTTCGCCCGCAGGATTGAAGTCGAAGGTTTTTACAATTAAAGTGATGGTTTTGAATAGGGATTAGTTTATTAATAGAGTCGCCACTTGAAATTGAGTTATGGTGTTCCAAGTCACCTTTTTAAATCCCTAGTCAAAAGGAAATGACTCTTTATTGGTCTGCGAAACAGAAGACCGGGTAAGGAATTCTGTCGATCGAGGGGAAGGTGTGAGACACCCCTCGAGTCCCGTGGTTCTTGCACGGTCGCTTTTATTGACTTATTTAGCTTTAACTATTTTTATAAATTATGTTAAGGCCTAAATCGATCATTTTATATATCTAAAATCTCGTTTATTATTAAATAAATCGGTGACAAGTTGAAAAATATTTGTCAAGTAAATTTTAGAAAAATATTTACCAAGATATATTTTTTACATCCTTAAATTATTTTTAAATGTCTCAAAAAGATGCGTGCGCCGCATTCTCAGTTGAAACGAAAATTTTAAACGTGCCTAAAATTAGTCTAGCGTTAAAGGCATTTGCTTCATCTTTTGTAAAGTCGAGATAATTTTTTCTTATCTATTTTTACTCTTTTCTTTTATCATTTAAGACGGATTTTGGATAAATTTGCAATCCATTTCTCTTAAGCTTACACTAGTTAATAACTGTTTAGATCTTAAAATTGATTTAATTCTAAGAAAAATATTTTAATGACGATAGGATTGAACCAATCATTTTAAAATATTAATCTAATATTTTATAAAATAAAACTAAATTTTCTATAACAAAAAATCTTTCCATGGCTCTACTAACTTCGTTAAAAAAAATAATTCTATTTTACAATCTTTAAAAAATTCTAACGAAACAAGATGTTAGAAGTATAATAAAATTATGGAGTAACTCGTTTAATCATCGCATGAATCATGAGAATTTAATAACAAAAATGAAAGATAAAGACAACAAATTACAAGATACAAGCATGCAAAAAGATAAAAGTAAAATTCCTAATACTATAAACTATAAACTATAAACTTTAAACATCATTTGCCCTCCACATTTTTGTGCATTACAACATCTTTCATATCTCTATTTTACTCTTTTATTAACATTTCTCTATTGCAATTTTGTTATCCTATATTTACCAAAAAAAATCTCCTGCACGTTTTCTTTAATCATGTTTTTTTTCGTCAATTTTTTTTTATTCTAAGTGTTTCTAATGTATTGATTCCGCTTTTTTATATCTCTATCTTTTACTAAACAAACAATATGATCTAAAACT
>NC_061114.1:223751877-223760524 GCF_002878395.1 Capsicum annuum | reverse complement strand
GTGTGAGTATTTACAAAGTAATTGCATTCTTTATCTCTAAAATGCTCATAAGAACTTACAAGTTGCAATTGCTTTAGGAAGATTGGTACATAAGCTCTAATCATTGGGGTAATGATGCTCAAGTTCAAGAGGCCCTAAACATTCGGAAGGTATGATAAAGGATGTTACACAATACTAAATGAATTTATGTTACTTTTTAATTGTCAATGCGTAGAGCTTCAACTCAAACAGAAATATGACCAAAATACTTTGATAACAGGGTTTTATTGAAAAATGGGCGCGATGTAAACTTTTTGTATTTCCATTCTATAAAATAAAGGTCACGAATACCATACCATATCATGCAAACCTCAGTAGCAAAGGTTACAGATCTCTTATATTCAGGTTGAGTAGAAATATTTATTCCGTTTACAACATTGGAATAACTATAAACAGAAATAGTTAAACTAATAAGTTCTCTCTATTGTTTCTGAATCGAGCAGTGGAGATCATGACAAGCAAGTTCCTTTCCAATCAACTATCGCATGGATAAAATCTCTTAACTACTCCGTTGTTGATGAATGGCGACCATGGTTCGTTGATGATCAAGTTGCCGGGTTAGTTCTTGATCTAACACATTTTGGACACTTTAAAATTCTTGTATACTAGTCATAGACTCTGCCAGTATATGAAAGTTAAACTCTCTCAACAATTTCAGTTATATGAGAAGTTACTCAAATCGGATGACATTTGTGACAGTGAAGGCTAGTAAACTTCCTTTCAAGCTAGTTTCTTTCACTTTGTTTTCAGATAAAATTCTGCCAAATAATTTGTGTTTAAAAGCGCGTCTTCTTTGTTTAACAGTGAGCAGGGCATACTCCACCGGAGTATTTACCTCGTGAAAGCCTGGCTATGCTTAGAAGGTGGTTGCCTTACCAACCTTTGTAATCAACAAATATATCACTATCTGTTGGCAAATCTGGCTACTGGACTAGTGAAGTCAGTTCAGATTTAGATTTATTTGGAGTAAAAACGAGTTCTTTTATTTAGTATTTTATCCATTGTACTTAAACTATTGATTATTGCAACGTCAACTGAAAGTGCTTCCACTTGCAGAATCTTTTCATTTATTGCTGCTGTTAATTCTTATCATTTGTCATTTGAGCCAGAAAGAGAGTTTCCTTTTTGCTGTAATACAAAACGATGGCATCTGCAAATTTGTTCAATGTGCTATTCTGCTTTGATGGTCACTACCATTGAAACTAAAAGCTAAGTTTTATAGAGTAGTACTGGTTATACCGACATTGTCGTATATTGTGAAGTGTTGACAGGTCAAAAACTTTCATGTTGAGAAGATGTGCACGTTACAATGACGAGAATACTTAGGTGCATGTGTGGCCATACTAAGTGTGATAAGATTAGGAACGATGTTATTCGAGATAAGATGGAGCGGCCCCCTTGGTAGACAAGATGAAGGAAGCAATATGAGATGGTTTGGACATGTGAATAGGTGAGGTACAGACACCCAGTGAGGAGATGCGAGAGGTTGGATATAGTAGGTATGAGGAGAGATAGAGATAGGACGAAGAGGTGATTAGACAGGACATGACACAACTTTAAGTTACCGAGGACATGACCTTAGATAAAAGGGTGTGTGAGACGCGTATTAGAGTAGAAGGTTAGTCAGGTAGGAGTGTTGTCTTGCTTTTCGAGGATTTAGTCTTGTTGCTTTGTCATTGTACTACCAGTAGTATTGTAGTACCTACTTGTTGAATCTATTATAGTCTGTTGTTTATTCTATTTTGATTATTGTATTATTTGTTGTTGTTTGTGTTTCTTTTTTTTGTAGATTTTGCACAATTCCCTTGTTAGTTGCTATATTTTCTTCTTTGTTTTCTTCTTTTTTTGTACTTAGATTTGTTGCGCTTGAGCCGATGGTCTTTTGGAAACAGCTTTTCTACCTCTCCGAGGTAGTGGTAAGGTTTGCATACACTTAACGCTCCTCAGACCTCACTTGTGGGATTTCACTGGGTATGATGTTATTGTTGTTATTGATGGTCATTATGACCATTACAACATGTTGATGGAGAATTTTCCTAGGTCTAAGGAGTATTGACCAGTTGTCATTGTTGGCGTGCAAGATTCATCCACTGACATGTCTTTGTCGGAAGCACAAATGATAGAGTTGGACAATCTAAAGTTAAAGGACGATCACAAAGTAAAGAATCACCTCTTTTTGCTATTGATCGCTCAATACTGGAAATCATACTTTGCAAGGATACTTCTAAACAAATATGGAATTCCATGAAGAAGACGCATCAATGAATGGTAAAGGCGAAATGACCGCAACTTCAAGTACTCCATAGTGAGTTTGAGACTCTATGTATGCGAGGTGGTATTATTTCTCTAGCTAGGACGTTCTCTATAGCAGATAAAATGTGAATTCATGGCGAAATACAATATTGAAGAATCCAGAGGCGGGTTCTTTGTTGGTTCTATAGGCAGACTTTTGTTCGGTAGGCACAAACAATCTTTAAGAACTAAAATTATCCCCTATGCAGATTTTCGTTCTGTTGGGACAAACAACTTTTACCTGACTTTTTCATTATAGACATAACGGACTCACTGGCCTAGCCATAGAGCCGCCCTGAGGATCTTTCAAGCCTTATAAGAAGCCCAGGGTTCTCGTCCTTCACTGATATGGGATTTATACGAGAAAACGTCATAAATAGTTCCTTAACTATAAGAGTAGGTATGAAAAGTGCCTTAACTATACACTTATCAGTTTTGATCCTTGTAACTATTTAAAAACTTATCAAATTTGGTCTTTGACTAGTTTTTATATAAACAATATAGGATTTATATTAACAAAATTTCTGCTTCCGTGAAATTAAATCGTAACTCATTTCCTCATTTCTTTGTCTTTCCTTGCCACATTTTCCTCAAATTCCCCTAACCTCAACAATTCAAAATAAAATTTCTCAGGATAGAAGACACAAGCTCTAATAAAAGAAAGTATTTTATTGTTGCTCATGGCTTGAATATGCTATGTTTCGAAGAAAATGATAATAACACAAAGTTCGATGCTTCGGAGCCTAAAGGGGAAGACTTTTTTATTCAAAATTCCAAATGGGCATATGAAAATGGAAAAATTCCAAAACGAACAAGGTAAACACAGATGCTTACTTTGTCCATTAAAAATGAACGATATCAGTTTCATGATAAAGTACAACAGCATACCCAGTGTATTTCCACCTAGTGGGGTCTGGGGAGGCTAGAATGTACGCAGACCATACCACAATCTCAGGCGAAGTAGAGAGGCTATTTTCGATATACCTCCGGTTTATAACCAATAACAATATAACAAACACAAAACATAAATGTATATAAACTTGTACAGTATGCAAAGTAAACTAACAACGCTATCCACAAGATAATACTAGAGCCACGAGATAATACTAAAAACTATAAATCTGAAACCATAGACAACACCCAACACCACGACCAAGAAACTTCAGACACAAATAAAGAACACTCCCCCACTGCTACCGACGCACTCCCACCCCCTAATCCTCTACCCTAATCCGTATCCTCCACACCTTCCTATCAAGGGTCATGTCCTCTGTAAGTTGTAACTACTCCATATCATGACTAATTACCTCCCTCCAATATTTATTCGGCCTACCTCTACCCCGCCTAAAATCATCCATAACTAGTGTCTCACACCTCCGCACTGGAGCATTAGAACCCCTCCCCATCACATGTCCGAACCGACATAACCTCACTTCTCACATCTTGTCCTCCACCGAAGTCACTCCCACCTTTTCTCGAATAATCTCATTTCTCACCCTATCTTTCCTGGTATGACCACACATCCATCGCAACATCCTCATCTCCGCCATCTTTAACTTTTGGATAAGAGATTTCTTAACAGGCCAACACTCTGCTCCATACAATATAGCCGATCGGACTGCCACTCTGTAGAACTTACCTTTAAGCTTTGGGGGCACCTTTTTATCACATAAAACTCCCGAAGCGAGCCTCCATTTCAATCACCCTGCCCCAATACGATGCGTGACATCGTCGTCAATCTCACCATTGCCCTGAATTTAGACCCAAATACTTAAACTCTCCCTTTTCTGAATGACCTAAGAGTCCAGCTTCACAACCATGTCCGCGTCCTGTGACACATCACTAAACTTACACTCCAAGTACTCCATCTTGGTCCTGCTTAACCAAAATCCTTTAGACTTAAGGATCTGTATCCAAATCTCCAAATTATCATTAACTCCTCCCTGAGTCTCGTCAATCGTCAGCAAATAACATATACCAAGGCACCCACCATTTGAATATGTCGCATCAAAACATCCATCACCAAGGCAAATTAAAAAAGGATAAGAGTCGATTCCTGGTGCAATCCTATCAAAATCGGAAAGTGCTCTGAATCTCCACCTACCGTCCTTACACGAGTCTTCGTGTCATCATACATGTCCTGAATTGACATAATGTACGCCACAGGCACCCCTGTAGCCTCCAAGCACCTCCACAGAATCTCCTTAGGCACTTTGTCATATTCTTTCTCAAGATCAATAAACACCACGTGAAACTCCTTCTTTCTCTCCCAAAATTGCTCCACTAATCTCCTCACAAGGTGAATGGACTCAGTAGTCGAGCGATCTAGCATGAAATCGAACTGATTCCCAGAGATAGTCACGATTCTCAGTCTTATCTCAACCACTCATTCCCAAACCTTCATAGCATGACTTAACAACTTAATACCTCTATAGTTGTTGCAAATCTGGATGTCTCCCTTGTTCTTATATAAATGAATCATCGTACTCTTCCTCCATGCTTCAAGCATCTTATTGCCGCCCTAAAAATGATGTTAAACAACCTTATCAACCACTCCAAACCTGCTCCACCAGTACTCTTTCAAAAATCCACTAGAATTTCATCTGGCCCCGCCGCCCTACCCCGATGCATCCTACGAATAGCCCCTTTGACCTTCTCAACCTTAATACGCCTACATGGGGTGACTTACCTTATCCTTTATTGAAAAAGTGCAAGGTAAAATTGAGATTTTACATTACAAGGTAAATGGAGTCACTTACCTTATCCTTTGACTGAAAAATAGGGAATAAATTTCACTAGGGAAGAAGTGTCTACAAGATGGGATATACCGCTAAATTTCACTAGGGGAGAAGTGTCTACAAGATGGGATTTACCGCTGACAAGGGAGGGAATAAATTCCCTTTTGCTGGCAGATTGTAAGTCAAGTAATAAGAAAATAGTCGCAAGGAATGCATCTAACATCTACAATTATTCCATACATGAGTTTCATGTCTTGTAAGGTTATAGTCGCTTCACCCATTCTCAGATGAAAGGTATGCGTTTCTGGCTACCACCTTTCAACCAGTGCAGGAATAAGGAAATAATCGCAAGGAACGTATTCAACATCTATAACGCCCCTAAAATCACAAATATTAAAATAATTAAGAAGATGGAAATGAAACGGATGATTTTTAACATGTTGTCAAAAATCATTAATTATTATCATGTTGTACTATCAAACATGTCTTTTCTCCCTTTAATGTGCCTCTTGGATGGACAAATTGTTGATATTCCATATCTATACAAAAATAAAATTAAAACTAGTTCTGATATGTGTTTAATGAACATTTATATCAAGTAATAATTTGATGAATTGATCAATTTACACATGCATGCAACTAAAGGGAATCCAGAGCCTAAAGGGCAAAATTTTTTCACATGCATGATCAAATTTAATATCTTTGTTGTGCAAACAACAAATTCAAAAAGAATTAGATAGTTAATAAGTTGGTATGACAACAACAATTTTTGACAAATTAGTAAGCTAAAAAGATGATTAATAACATTGATACTACATACTTGTTTGTTAGGTATTGAAATAATTATATAAAAAGGTGATTAAAATATACCTTAAAGTGCAAAATATTTTATGAAGACTTTGAACAAGAACAAGAACAAATACCCAAATAATGTGAATGATGAGTGAAACGGGTGAACAAACAAATAATGTGAATAAGAAATGAATGAAATTATATGTGGTTTATATAAGAAAACTAATAAGGTAATTAGGGACACATTTTGCGTTGTAAGGTAAATCAGTCTCTCAACCTTGCACTACAGTTGAAATAAATTTTCACTAGATATTGCCTCTATCCATAAATATTTGTTCTCTTGATTTGACATATGCCTTAAGAAATAATAAATAGATGGGAGATTTTACTATATCACCTTTTGTATATAGTAAATTTTTTGCTTTGAAAAATGCAATGAGTGATGTATTGTATTTAATACCAAAGGTAAAATAGGTAAAAATGAATAAAGTATCCATTAATTTCATAAATTGAACAGGTAATATTAGACATCTCAAAATAGAAAAGTGGATAAATAAAGATAGACGGAGAGAGTACATTGATGTCATTAAATTTTCAAGCCTCCACCAACTTCTTCAGTCAAAGAATAAGTTAAGTGGCTCCATTTATGTTGTAAGGCAAAATCATATTTTTACCTTGTACGTTACATGTAACTGACGCTGTTAACTTTTAATGGAGAAGGTAAACACCTTTGTTTTGAAATTTTTACATTTTCATATGCCTCTTTGAAATTTTGAATGAAAAAATTTGCCATTTAGGCTCCGAACTCCTTTTATTACCATTGAAGAAAATTTTAATAAAGCAAAATTCAAGATGGAGATTTTGGACATGCTCTGAGTAGTTTAAAGAAAGTGGCCCGAGAAAATTTATAGCAAAAATGACAAAGTCATGGGGAAGAAGTAGCAAGAAGAGAGAATCTCACGGAGGCAGGGTTCCGTTAGTATATCTTCTACGTTGTTTATATTAAAAAAAGACAAATATCAAACTTGATAAAAATAGTTTAAGATCAAACTTTATAAGTTTTTAAATAGTTAAAGGACCAAAATTGAATATTATATAGTTAAAGGACTATTTTAGATCTACTCATAAGATAAGGGATTATTTATGACATTTTTTCGGATTTATACCATTCATTAGAGATCAAATTTTTTGTGATTTATATCGTTAAATTTCACCTAGGTATGCTGGGAGAAAAAAAGATCATGCCATCGCAGAATTTCTACTGGGGTTTGACTTAAATTCTCACAATTATACCACCACCTAGTAGAATTATGTACATAACTAGCTAACTGTACAGCTTCTAACACCCGCAATCTAGCTTGAGGGGGTGGGGTTGTTACATTTGTTTAATTAATTGTTATGTTCACTGTAACTCTGCCGTGTCTGAGCTTGCTCATATTGTCGATCTCAATTTTGAATAAAGAAGGAGGGTTGCCAAAGGGTTGAAAACAGTCTTTTTAACTATAAAGATTATGATAGAATAAGGCTGCGTACATAGATCTTATCTTCTTCAAACTTTAATTGTGAAATTACACTCTAAATAACTATAGAGGTTATTCTACCATAACCTATAAAGTCAATGAGTTTATTTAGAGTAGTTGTCTAGGGTTTATTATTTTCCAGACTGAATTTAAGTTTTACATGTCGTTAGTGTATATATTACAAGTGTAATTGAAGTTATAATGACATATTATTACTATATTAGTGAATTTGACCGCATTTTACGCAATAATAATTTATTTAGATATTTCTCTCATAAAATACTTATAATAAAAATATTTTAGTCTCCAATCTATAAATATTTGTACAAATTTGTTGGTAACACTCACTTTTTAATTTTTCTTCCTTTATAACAAATTAAAATATAGTTTTCCTTGGTACATTTAACATATGTAGTATATAAGTATTTTATCTTATTCCCTTCCATTAAAGATTTAATTTTTGATGCTTCTATTTTTACTTATTTATTGCAAGTCTAAAATGAATAATTTAATAGAAGTGTGTTCTCTATCACCTTCTATTATCTCATAATATAAAAATGTTAGGTCGTTTGGTTGGGAATGTAGTTATACTGGGATTAGTTATGTTGGGATAAGTTATGATGGGATAAGTTATACTGGAATTAGTTATACTGAGATTATTTTTTATTGAGTGTTTGGTTTGTTGTATTCAAAGTAATATGCATGGTATAATTTCTAAGAATAAATTAATTGATTACCAAAATACCCTCCAAGCTTTAAATTTTTATGCCTAAAAATAAAACTTTTATCTTATTTAGCTTAATTTTTGTGTGTGTGTGCATTTCCATAATTATATCGTGTGTATTTTAAAAATATAACTTTCATCTTATTTAACTTTAATTTTTTTGCGTGTGTCTTCCCATGATTATGCCATGTGTGTTTAAATTTAGTTTGAAATAAAAACTTTCAACTTAAGTTTGTTAAAGTAAAAGAGGATTTGTTGTTTATGTCACTTCATTGTAGACACGTAATTTTGTCCCCCTCAAAAGTTCGATTTTATACATTTCTACCTTATCATATACCCTCACCCACATGATTATATCCCACCAAAAAAAAAATACAAAAAAAAAAAATAACTCTCAACAAAATCCCTAACAAGCTTTTATTCTTTTAACACCCTAACAACCCTCTCCAATAAGAAAATGACAAATCACCACCTACCTAACCCTACCCCACGCCACCCCCCCCCCCTCTCTTTTTTTTCTTGTCCAAGAAAAAAGGACTCAA
>NC_061114.1:223672724-223751777 GCF_002878395.1 Capsicum annuum | reverse complement strand
TTAAAATTAAAAGAATACTTTTATGTATAAAAAATTAAAGTATTAGGGTTAAAAAGTTAAAGTTAAAGTTTAATTCAATCAAAATAATTTAATTTCGTTAAGGGGGGGGGGGGGGTATTTTTGAGCCAAATATTTAACAAAAAGGTATTTTTGAGTCATTTCAGATAGTTCAAGGGTATTTTTGATCCTTTTCCAAATTTCGTTAGAGGGAGGGGTATTTTTGAACCAAAGAGGGATATTTTTGAGCCAAATATCTAACGAGGAACATTTTTGAGCTATTTCAAATAGTTCAGGGATATTTTTGAGCCTTTTCCATATTTTAAATGATGTTAGTATAAGATATTAAATTTCTTAAGTTTGGACTCGGGCTTAGCACGAGCCTTAAAAAATTAGTACTATAATAGATGAAAATATGTAAAATTATTGTCACCATGCTTGATTGTACAATCCTAAGGGACATTAAAATTTTCTTTTATATAGAGTCTCATCTAAAATTATCATCAAAAGGGGCTCATAAAACACGAGGAGTTGAATAAAAATTTTATTAATAGAATTTTAGTTATTTTATTTTAAAAAAATTGTTAACATAGGTCCAGAATCATTGCGTCAATGGCTTTATCATTGAATCGATATAAATAACGATCAGTTAATTGTAATGATAATATCTCAATCTCAAATATATTGGATCTGCTATATGGTTCTTTGCTATGCCATTTACTAGCTATTTAAACTATGTTAGATAATTAGCAAAATAAAATTATTTTGTGATAGAGATTTTCTGTATATTATATCGATATAAATTTGTGATCTCTATATAAATAGTCATCTAAATTTACTGTCTACTTTTTATAGATATACATAAATTATATGTATATATTATATACTTTTGGGGCTATTTTTTGTTTAAGTGATTATGTGAATGGTTGTTTATGTTAATTGTCCATTTCTCGTTTGTAGATGTTTAAATCATCTCAATCTCACTTCCCCGTTAGTATCCAGCGTGATGGTCACTTCTACCTTGTTCGGAATATCTTCATTCTTATAATAAATCTCTCCTAGTATGCTCACACATTCACCTCATCATTAATTCTATTGATCTCCCTAACTTTTATCGTCTGCACATGGGAGTTCTTGATTGGAAAACACTCCATGCTCTACAACATAAGCAATCTAAACATCACTGTGTAGAACTTACTTATAACATTGGGTGTATCTTTCTTGCCACAAAAGACTCTGGAAGTGAGCTTCTATATTAATTTCATCCATCTCGTCTTAATAGAATGTACGACATCATTGTCTAACTATTACCTTGAAATAAAGACCCAAATTCTTAAAGAAAAAATTACATAGATATCCTATATTAAGAAAATATTTATCATCTATAACAATAATTTTTTTCTCAGATATAACAATTATAATACATCTATATTGCATGCATAATTCACTTTTAATACATAATGCAAATTTCCATCTAACAAGCATAATACATTTTAAAATATTTATAATACATCTATATTGTATACATAATTCTCTTTTAGTACATTATGCAATTGTTATAAATGATAATAAACAAAAAAATATGTTTAAAAATAATAATTTATTAAAAAATAATCAATCAAGTAGTTAATCCATACTCAAAACATTTCTCTCTTGGTGATAGCCCAAGCATCATGTCTCACTTCCACAAGGACCACATACTTAACAGTTAACATCATTGAACGTAATAAATCGTAAAAATAAATACATACAAACTTCTTATCTATAGCTTTAAATTACTTTGAAAACTTACATTTTAATATAATTAGTAAGCGATATATCTATAGGAGTGCTAGTATAGAATATCTATAATGCAAGGATTGTGAGTGAGTGATTTTAAAACATGGAGAGCATATTTGATACTGAGTTATATTATCGAGGTGTAGTACATACAATTAACCTAAATAATACGTATTTTCTTTGTTCCTTTTTAGTACTTTATATTTTGTTTCTTTTTTGGAAGGAGAGTTTGGACCAATAAAATTGATGTCATGTAATTAGAAAGTCATGAGTTTAAGTCGTGAAAATAATTTATGGTAAAAATGTAAGGTAAGACTGCATACAATACACGTTTGTGGTGAAACCCTTCCTCACACCCTGCGCATAGAAGAAATTTTAGTGTATCGGGCCGTACTTTTTGATATTTCGTTTCTGGAAAGTCAAACTATATAATCTTTTATTAACATTTTAAGATGTGCTTTTTCATCATACTAATCAAGAAGAATGCAACTTATAGATTTTTCAAGTAAATTTGGAATATCCAAATTTTTAAATTTAATTCAATTTAACTTTGAAAATTAATTAAATCGAATCTTGTGAAGCAAAATATAATAAGTAAAAAACCCAGAAAGAGTAATATAAATATCTAAAGTAGAGGGGTTTCAATGCAATAACAAACAATTTCCCACTATATAAAATCCCCACTTTCTCCTCATAGATCAAACAAATTTACAGTCCACAATAGTAGTCTTGTTCTCAAAGAAATCTCAAAAAGCAAAAAAGAAAAAAAATCCAATCGCCGGAGCTTCGAGCATGTCGGGAATGGAGAGATTACAGCGGATGTTCGCCGGAGCTGGCGGCGCGTTAGGCCACCCGCCACCAGATTCTCCTACACTCGACTCTTCCGAACAAGTTTACATCTCTTCTCTTGCTCTCCTCAAAATGCTTAAACACGGTAATTTAGGTTTTTTTATTTACTTTTTTGCCCTCAGCTATCTTCGCTTTTTACATACTTGTTGTACGGATCTAGCTGTATTTATATATTTACTTATTCGTGTTGTTGCTTTTTAGCTTGAACGATGTATACTCGCTCTGTTTCAGTTTGTGTAAATTTTGACTGTGAATTTGGACATAGAAGCTTTGCGTTTTTTGAAATAAATTTTTTGTATTTGGAAAATGACGTGCGAATTACTATAAGTTATAACAAAAGCAAATTGAAGTATTAAATCTAGCTGTATATATATAGTTATACGTGTTACTGCGTTTAGCTCAAACTATGTATACTCGCTCTGTTCCAGTTTATGTGGCACAGTTGGATTTTTGAGATTTGAACATGTAAATTTTGACTATGAGTTCGGATATAGAAGTTTTAAGCTTTTTGAAATAAATTAGATATTTGAAGACTACGGGAAAAGTACTTATGAATTTCAATAATTAACAACTTAAAATGTTAACAAGGCATGTACTTGTTATACGGATGTAGTGGTGTATATATACTTATCTGTGTTATTGCTTTTAGCTCGAACTATGTATACATGTGTGAAGAAATTTTTAAAATGTATGTTATGTATAAAACGAGTTGTAGCCTTAGCGAGTGTGGAATTAAAATTTTGGATTAGTCTTTGTGTGTGTTAGAGTTAGACCAACTATATTGTGTGGAGCAGAGCGTTGGTTAATTAAGAACTCTTATGTATAGAAGATGCACGTGGAATGTGTGGGCACACTAGGAGAAATAGGATTTGAAATGAGGATATTGAAGATAAGGTGGGAACGGCTTTGGTGGAGGACAAGATGCGGAAAGCAAGGCTGAGATGGTTCAGGCATGTGAGAGGAGATGCATGGATGTTGCAATGCGGAGGTGTGAGAAGTTGGCTATGGATGATTTCAGGAGAGGTAGAGGTAGATGGAAGAAGTATTTGGAAGAGGTGATTAGACAGGATATGACATAGTTTTAGCTTACCGAGGAAATGACCTAAAATAGGGGTAGGAGTCGATAGTTTGTAGGTAGGAGTCGATTGTTTCTTCCATACTAGTACAACAACAACAACAAACCCAGTGTATTCCCACAAAGTGGGGTCTGGGGAGTTTCTTCTATACTAGTAATTGTAGTATTACTCATGCAATTTTTTGTCCTTTGATTTCTGTTACTATCTGTTGTTTCTTGTACTTTGACTGGCGTATATTTTGGTGTACTATTGTTCTTTTCCTAGCTGTTGTTTTTGTTACTTATTATTTATTCTTGTACTTCCATTTACTATCTGTTGTTGTTTTTATTGAGCCGAGCGTCTATTGAGAACAACCTCTCTGACTCTGAGGTAGGGTATTGTCTGCGTACACTCTATGCTCTCAGACCCACTTAGTGGGATTACGCTGGGTATGTTGTTTTTGTCTCTCTGTATGTGTAGGTGTTGTGTAATTATGGTTACTGTGATGTTAATGTGCAGGGAGGGCTGGAGTCCCTATGGAAGTGATGGGACTGATGTTAGGGGAATTCGTCGATGAGTATACAGTGCGTGTTGTGGATGTGTTTGCTATGCCTCAGAGTGGTACTGGCGTGAGTGTTGAAGCTGTTGATCATGTTTTCCAGACCAATATGCTAGACATGCTCAAGCAGACTGGGAGGTAATCACCGTTTGCTATCATATCATACAAGATTAGTTATAGTTTGAAGTTTCTACCTTTAGCTGGGTAATATGTTATTTTCCTATGGTTTATCATATGCTAAGAGTTTCCTAACTAATTGAAAAGTGAAACCTTTCTTCCAGGTATATCAGTTTCAGTAAATTCGGGGGCTTTTAGCATTTTATTTATTTTCCTTTCTTATGTCAATTGGTATGACTCTACAAAGGTGCTCTTGACAGCAAATTAGACAACTGATCATTTTCATGCGTTTGCTGCAATTTTTGACGAGGTTAAACTAGATATGGATTATCTGGCTGCTGTCCATTTCCTTTATGAATGGGATTACAGGAATAAGATGGTGTTAGGCACCTAATTTGGAATCTCATGAGATAGGATTGTTCTAAGTTGTAGGATTCTATTATTTGAAAAAGACCCGTTTTGTTTGCATCTCATTAGGTTATACAATTTCAGAGTGACTGTAGTTGTAGACTTTGTTTTTAACCGTTAAGTGTTCGTGGAAGAGTTATGGCTCTTATATAAAAGTAGCTAAATATATATAATAAGACAAGATATTATGAAACATCTGGTTGAATCTTTATGTCTATGCTAAAGTGTGAGACTTATGTGTTTGTGTCAAGAATATCTTTTAGTCCTTATTTTTGCCTGGACAGATAAGTTGTTGAGGTCTCTGTGACATAAGAACCAACTTGAGGATGTGATCTTCAGGATAGAGTGGTGACTTTATTTGGGAATTGTGCTCTTTGAGCTTCATGGTAATGGTCCTGGTGTATTTGCTGAGATTGTGGTGTTTAGGCTTTATTTTAATCAATTTTGGCAAGGGGCTGATTATTTGGAGTTAGGTTCCTACTTCCTTGAGCTTTTGTTAAAACCAACCTTCAAGAATGCTGGCATCACAAAGTTAAGTGGCTGTTGTCTAAAAATTTAGGCATGACGAATATAGCAGCTAAGTTGATAAGAAGTCTAAGTCCTTGTTTGGCCATGAAAACAATAATTTTTCGGAGTTGGGAGTCAGTGTTTGTGTTTGGCCATGAATATGAATTAGAGTTGTTTTTGAAATTTTGTGAGAGAAACAGGAGTGAAAAAAGTGAAACAAGTTGTACTTATTTTCACTATTCCAAAAACAATTTTCACTAAAGTGAAATAATTGTTATGACCAAACGCTAGTATTTTCACTAAAGTGAAATAATTTTTCAGAAAAAAGTGAAAAAATTCCTATGGCCAAACACTCACTAAATTAATCATGTACAATTTAGTAGTCCTGTGCAGAAACTAGAGAACCTTGTAAATGATTGAAAACTAAATCAGTTTTGATTATTTGCAACATAAGATAGAAGATTAGGATATTTCACGAACCTATTCCTTGTTCTTATCTTCTAGTTGTGGAAAGAATAGGGAAGAATGAGAGCAGAAAAAATACAAAGAATGAAAAAAGAGCCGGAGTATAAGTCCGGCTGCTTATTGAGAACAGTGAATCAAAAGTTGGTGGTTCATTGTTACTACTTTAATCTTATTCGTATCTGTTCTTTCATTTTCTGATGCGCCACTATCTCATATCTCCTTTATATGTTATATTGCCTAATCAACTTGTATACATCTTCTGTGTTTTGACACTGACGCTGTGCCCTAAAATGCTTCTTTGCGTTATGTTATAGACCTGAGATGGTTGTTGGTTGGTATCATTCACATCCTGGATTTGGCTGCTGGCTTTCTGGTGTTGACATCAATACTCAGCAGGTTATTCTTGTCCTTTTCCATTTTGATGGTTAGCTGGTTCCTATTGACGTTTGTAATGTTCTATGTGAATCACGAGGCACTGAGTAAAAAACGTTTACGATGTGAGTCCTTTAGCAGTTAATACAACCGGCCCAAGTTAAATGATCTTCTTTGATTAATTTGGAATTGAGAAAAACGTTATAAAAAAGATGGAATTAAGAAATGCGAGATTGGATCCTCTGTACTATGAATTTTGGCCAAGGTGGTGAAATGTGGCATGGTAATACCATGCAGAGCTGTACTCTTTGTTATCCCACTTTTTGAATTCACGGATATCAAGAATTTTCTCAAAGAGAAGGGTCCTGCATAGAAGTATTGGGAAGTTCTTTTATTAAAGATTTTATGCACTTTTTATCGTTTGCGTTCAGTGCTGAATTGTAATAGTTCCTTTCAATTTTAAAATGCATCCTTCCCTCGAGTTAGGCACTTACTAGTCGTTTCATACAATGACCAACCAAGTTAAAATCACAATCCCATCCATGTATAGAGGGTTAGATACGGGGTAGTGTCTACTGTCTAGTACTATATTTGCGAAAGAAAACGCAGGAGAGAGAGATTGGAGAGAGAGAGAGAGGCTGATTTACTTCTTTATGAACTCTCCGTAACACTCGCGTCTACCTTATCACCAGATAAGGAAGAGAAATCTAACGTCCCTTTACTAGCCCCTTACACTTGCTGTTTCCACCTTAATTGAACATAGTGGCTCCATGAGATTATGCCTTTTTATCTGCATTTTGATCATTAGATATAAATAAATTTATAGAAACTTTTGTGACGGATGGTGGAATTAAAGGGGCAGGGTTGAGAAGGAGAAGAGTGTGAGAGGTAATGGGGAGATGTTGAAAGCTTCCCTTATTAGTTGTCTTTTGTCCCAGCTTCACTAGAAAACATCTTTTTGCTTCTTAGGAGAAATTAACTTTTCATGAAAATGGGACCACATTGTTATTCTTAAACCCCCCCCCCTCCCCCCCAAAAAAACAACCCTGAGTCCGACACACACCAAAAAGGAAATAATGATACCACATTGGTATGGTTGTCTTTTTCATTCTAGAGCTATGATTTGTTGGGGTCTATATGATAAAAATAGGAAGTCTGGTTAGCAAGATATAGGTCGAACACTCTTTATGATAGACAAAATCCTATGGACAGACCTTTATGGCGTTCTGTATTGACTAGCATGGTAGAATCATAGAAATGAACTGAAACAAACTTCTGTTTCCAGCAAGAATTAAAAAGATGGAAAATAAAAATTACGGCAAGAGAGATTCATCCCATCTCTCCTCCCTCTAAATAACAAAATAAAGGGGATAGTGAGAAATAGATAAGTAGTTTATACAACCTTGCCCTCTCGAGTTGTCGAGTGCTCAGTCATATTTTGGTAAAAGCAGACGAGCACATGAGCCTATCAACTTGTGTTGTTGCCCTACCTGTCAGAACGTCGATTTGGTGTGTTTTGACATGGTCTTCATGTGAAGTATGCCAAAAACTAATGAATGTTCTATTTTGCAGAGTTTTGAAGCACTGAATCAACGAGCAGTGGCTGTGGTGGTGGATCCTATTCAGAGTGTTAAAGGGAAGGTGGTAATTGATGCCTTTCGCTTGATCAATCCCCAAACAATGATGCTTGGCCAAGAGCCACGTCAGACAACATCAAATCTGGGACATCTGAACAAACCTTCTATTCAAGTAAGTGTCACTATTGATCTTTATAGTTCTGTTAAAGATGTTACTCCCTCCCCTCCCCCATCCACTCACATACCCAGACTTGGTGTATGTGTGACACCTCCTATTTTACTTCGTGATATTTGGTCTTCCGCTTATGGTGATGCTTCTACTTGGTATGAATGTTTACACGACTTTCACAAGTTTTTCAGTGGTACAAAGTTCCACTATTTCAAAAAGTCCAATTGATTCATTTTTTCCAATTAAAGCGTGTTGTCCGGGAATCAATTTTCAACCTCTTTTTTTTTTTTTTTTTTTTATATATATTTTCCTTCCACTGCAAATATAATACTCAAAAATAAGTAAATTCTTAGTTAAGAACATCAAATTGTGCTGCATAAACTCGTTGATGGTCTATTTTCAATTCAGTTTTTTTGCGGTTCTGACAGATGCATTTTGCAGGCATTGATCCATGGTTTGAACAGACACTACTACTCAATAGCCATAAACTACAGAAAGAATGAACTTGAAGAGAAGATGCTACTGAATCTTCACAAGAAGAAATGGACAGATGGACTCACGCTCCAGCGTTTTGATAATCATTCCAAAACCAATGAGCAGACAGTTCAGGTAATCTATGGGTATTTAAATACAGCAGCACTCTTACATTGAGTTCCAACTTTGATGGTTAGAACTAGGAGTGCAGAATATAGTTGCTGATATATTTTTCATCTCTGCCTCTCCACGGTTGAGGGAGAAAACCTAGGAAATGTTGTCCTTGACATGTCAGTTGACCTTTTCGAATATTCTCATGTGCAGGAGATGTTAAACCTTGCTGTCAAGTATAATAAAGCAGTGCAGGAGGAGGATGAGTTGCCCCCAGAAAAGCTAGCTATTGCAAATGTAGGAAGGCAAGATGCAAAGAAACATCTCGAAGAGCATGTCTCGAATTTGATGTCCTCAAATATTGTCCAGACATTGGGAACCATGCTTGACACTGTCGTCTTCTGAAGTTTGTTTCTCAATAGTCTGCGATAGTCGTGTTTGAAGTGAAATAGAAACATTTCTTTTTCTGCCTTATTTCTAATGAGACCTGGTACTTTGTTTTACTATGTGATAGCAGCTGTTACACAATATGGTTATGTTATCTTAAGATGACTTCAGACATGTAGTGATCATCTTCCCACTGAACCATTTTCCTAATTCAACGCCTCTCAATTTCAAGACCATTAAAGGGCGGATGTGGGAAGGAGGATTTTACTTTCTTTTGAGCTCTTCAAGTTGTCTTCGTTCGAATATGGTTACAACTGTTGCTATGAGGTAGAGACTTGCTTCAACATCCATTCATATAACAAAGACATGACCCGATTGGACCCCAGCCTAGTGCAAGTAGAGTCCAGCAGAGTTGAGCTTAACTAAGATGAACATTGTGGGTTTTTTTATCATCTTCTGAGGGTGTTTAGTTTGTTTATCATCTTCTGAGGGTGTTTAGACTCCTTTGCATGCATCTCGATGATTTCAAAGGTACATGTCATTGAATACCACTATGACACATCGAACTGACCATTGACCATCTCTGATCTTTCACTAGCACAAATGCTAAATATGCCCTTCATGGACATTAGTCACTAGTTTCTTCAATATTATAAGAGGTTCATGTTTTATTTGAATTACTCAAATTGCCTATAAACAAAGATATCAATCAAAGAGAATCCACATTTTGGACTTTTTCTACCCTGTGTATGTTCAGGTAACCGGCCTAACGAAAAGAACAAATAATTTTATCTAGGAAAAATGACACTCTTTACCACTTTTTAAAATAAATAGCCAAAGTTTGAAAATTTTTCAAAAAATGATCAGTCGGATATACTATTTTCGTTTTATAGCCATTTCCTAATTTAGGTCATTTTGGCCTACGTAGTCCATATACTATACTGATACAGTCTATATACAATACTGATACAGTATTCAATTTGGACAATTCGGTCCTTTTAAAAATATTTCATTTTTTTTTTTGTTATATATTTTTTAACTGATCAAATATTCTATTTTTTTATTATTTAGAAATAATAATTAAATTATATAAAAAGATATAATTATTAAATACGATTTGTATCTATATAAGATATATGTATTGAAATTGTATAGTTCTATCAAATATGAATATGTATAAAATATATATAAAAAAATATATAGACAGTGTATGAAAATTATATAATTATTGTATAAAACGTGTAAAAAGAAAATATACAGTTATTGTATAAATTATGTATTAAAACTGTATAATTTTTGTATAGAATATTTATATGTATAGATTTGTATAGAAACTGTGTAGAAGGTGTGTGGAAACGGTATAAAATAAGCCAGTAAATTAAAATGACTAAAAAATGAAATTTAAATTCTTTGATTATTTTCATAGAAATAATTTAATTTGATGTGTTGTTTCTGTCCACTAAGTGGGAATACACTGGGTTTGTTGTTATTGTTGTGTTGTTTCTGTCATTTTCCCTTTTATCTATATATATTCCTTCGACTTAACAGACGTAAGGCATAGAGTAAGCTCTGCACGCAAATGAAAACGATGGAATTTATTATTATTGTTGTATACAAATCAAGGAGAATCCACATTTTGGACTTCTCTACCGGTATATGCATAGGTAATAGGCCTAACATAAAGAACAAATATTTTTATGTGTATATTTCTGTGACTTAACAGACTTGAGGCGTGGTGTAAATTCTATTTATTTAACAAAATGTTATAAGATTTGAGGCGTGGTGTAAATTTATTTATTTAACAAAATGAAAACGATGGAATTTATTTAACAAAAAGAACAAATATTTTTATCTTTATATATTTCTTTGATTTAGCAGACTTGAGGCGTGGTGTAAATTCTATTTATTTAACAAAATGAAAACGATGGAATTTACTTAACAAAAAGAACAAATCTTTTTATCTCTATATATTTCTTTGACTTAACAGACGTGAGGCGTGCTTTAAATTCTACACGCAAAATGAAAGCGATTGAATTTATTTAATAAAAAGAACAAATATTTTTATCTCTATATATTCCTTTGACCTAACAGATTTGAGGCGTGGTGTAAATACTACACACAAAATAAAAATGATGGAATTTATTTATTATTGCTGTTTATGCAAATTTAACATTGAAAACAACCACCTAAAGTATAGTATCAACTTCAGAGACAGTCGAATTATAAGGATTTATTAAAAGTCGTGAAAAAGATAATTTCCACAGCTGGATTCGTAACGTATTGATTACATGAGAATAATTTTAGTGATTACTGCGATGCTTCCAACTTCCAACCTCATCATTTTCCATTAATAAAATCAGCCCAACATTTGACCAAATCAAGTGCTTTTTCACTCTTAGGATTAAAAATGTGAAAAACATGATCTTCCCCTTTAGTTTCAATCATTTCTACTTTTCCTTTCCACTGACTTTCCACCAAATATTCATAGTACAATATTCCTCTATCTCTCAGTATATCCAATTCTGCTACACAAACAAGAACTCTATCACAAGCCAATTCTTCAAGACTTGGTGCTTCATCAACAAAAGGATTAATCAAAGGGTCATTATTCCCTTTATTTGATGGACAGACAAATTCCCACCATTTATCCACCATTGATTTTCTTACTTGATCTTTAATCTCTATGCCAATTGGCTCTTCTCCCCAAAAATATGGATTAATCATTAGCATCCCAGAAATCTTTATCCCTATATCTTCATCTGATTTCCCAGCTCTGATTGCCATAAAGTGTGAGATATTAGCTCCTGCACAAAATTAATTACAAATATCGTCAATGAACTTCATCCATTATAACAATATTCATTGTGACAAGAAGCAAACCTACTTTTTTTGGCCCATATAAATGACTAAACTTTATTTATATAACAATCATGTCACTGAATTATCTTCTGCAAAATTATTTGAGATAAACATCCGCTACCCTCCCGAACAATGATCAAAGTTGCTACGACACACTTCAACTTTATAGGGGTTTTATTACCTGAAGTCTTGAACTCAATTTCAGCATATTTTTGTACCTTTTTATGCTGAAGTGACACCTTTATTACATAAAATCCCATATCAAAAGTGTCATATCAGCTAAAAAAATTGACAATGGGTGTCATGTAAGCTAAAAGTTTTGACAAAAATATGCTATAATTTAGTTAGGAATAATAGACCCTCGTAAAATTGGAGTGTGTCGTAGCAAATTTGATCATAGTTCAGCAGTACTAGATGCTTTACTCAAATTATTTTAACTTTATCGATTATAAAAGTAAACTCACAAACTTCATCCATTACAACAGAAAATTTATTAAATTCTTTCACTACTACAATATAATTACAATGTTATTTTTTGTATTATTATACTTTACCCCCTACTTGTTTTTTCCCAAGTAAAGGATTAGCTACTTCTTCAGAGATATCACAGGTCAAAAGGAGTGTGCAACGCAATTTACCAACAAACTTGAGTTAGACAAAAGATAATTTGGTGGTGATGTTGTTGTCGTAGATAAAGTTTAGTGATCATATGTGAAATTAACTCGTATAGTAATTTGATGCCGATACTATTAATTATCATAGATAAAATTCAGTAATCATACGTGAAATTAACTCGTACCTGCACTGTCCCCTGCCAAGAACACACTATCAAAGTCAACAAACTCTTGCAACCAAACATCTGTCCCTTGTTTGAAGTTATGTGCAGCCACCCATTTAAGAACATACCAAGAATCATCATAAGCTGTTGGAAGAGGATGTTCTGGAGCTAATCGGTAATCGACAGAGACAAGAACAACATTAGCAGTAGACACAAACACAGTGAGTGAATCATGGTACTTAGGATCACCAACAGAAGATATACAAAATGCTCCACCATGAAAATAAACTACTAAAGGATGTTTCTTTGACTTTGTTGTTGAATTTGGTAAGTAAATTCTGGCAGAAAGGCCAGTTTTTGGATTTACTAAAACATCTTTGGATGTAACACCAGTTTGTGTGTCATATGTTGCTGGTGCAAATTCAGTGCCAACAAGTCTTTTGATAGTACCATTTTTGTACACTTTTAGGTATGGAAAAACATCATGGACAACTTCAAGATTGTTGGTTGTGTCCATTTTTTTGAAAGAGAGGAATTGATTAAAGAGAAAGTGCTTTTGGTAAAACCAATGGGAAGGAAGAAGGGAAGAAAGAGTGGTAGCTATTTAAAAGCAAATGACACCATTGATGGGGTCTTTATATAGTTGCTGTAACACATTAAATAACACCTTCAAGTGCGGCGTAAAACCTTGTTGTCATGGGAGTGATCAGTAAGTACCGCATTCAAGGTGTGAAAACAGTCATTTTACAGAAATATAAGGTAAACCTTGCATAAAAAATTCATCTAACATTTTAATCACACTAAATTTTGAACCTTACAATATCTTTTTTTTTTTGATTGAGAGTTCCAGTAGACATTGAAATCTTGTAGAACTCTACAAGAAGAATTCAAATTCTGTTAGAATTTTTGGCATTTGTAAACATTAAAATCTTATAAAACTCTACAAGAAGAATTCAAATTCTATTAGAGTTGTTGGAGGCTATTCTACATCAATCCTAAATTATGTCTATAAAAACGTGACTTACTCACTTAAAGAAATATCTTGAATATCCCATAAATTCATGAGTCAATATCCCACAAAATCATGGGATATAGAAACAAATTTGTGTCACTGTAAAAAATTATGTTGAAAACAGTTGCAATCATCGAATTGTTTGGTCATAGAGAATTATGTATGAATGTAGACATGGATTCCACCAAAGGTTAACATGCTACAACCATAAGTGCTATTTTATTTTTAATTAGCGATTTTGATTCCAATTTTAAGTATGAAATCACTTTTAATAGAGAACGATTTACTCTAATGTATTAGGATTTTTGCCTGATTTTCTTACTATATTTAAATTTTATTTTTTCTTAGAAGAAAAATAATTACTTTTCCTGAAAGAAAAATATAAAACTTTTTCATATTTAGCTAACTCTTTTTTGGAAGAAAGATTTGGAAGAAAGGTTTTCGACATCTATAAATAGAAGGCCTCTTCTCATATCATAACACAATAATATCCACAATGTAGTCGTTAATCTGGTTTAGGAGGGATTTCTCCATACGTTTATGCTTTTTTTCATAGGTTTTTTTTTTTTTTAATATTATTCTTAATATGTAGGTCGTTTGACCGAGTCATATTAATAATATATTTTTTTAATATATATTTTATTTATCATCTGAATTATTATCGTTAATTTGTAAATTTTAAGCTTCCGCACGACGCCCTCTCAATTTCGAATCCAACATAACGTCAGACTTCTCTCCTTGGACTCCACACCGAACTCTCGGTGAAACCATCCAAAGAAAAAAAAAAAAAACTAAAGATGCCTATTTTTTTTTAAAGTATTTTTCTTGTTCTTATTTATCTACCAATTATAATGAAGTCATCCTCCAACCTCAAAAACCTTGAAATAATGGTATCTTGTCTTGGTATAAATATCTATTTTTTAACCTTTAATATCTTGACTTCAAAGGCATGATTTCATAAATGCCAATTGAATGTTGGGGTACATTAGACGACTCATTAGCCTAATATTTTAATTAAATAGTATTTACAATTGAAGACAAGTCACGCTTAATTATAAAGTTTATTTTAATGGAAAAATTATCTGTGCCACTTGATTGCACAAAATTGCATTTGTTATCTATCCGTATAGTATTAATATTGTTGGGATCGGTGGCGGAACCTGAATATTTATCAACATCTAATATATATATATATAAAATTAATTTTAATAATGTATATATAGTATAATTTTTCTTCGAATGAACTCCTCGGCAAAGGGTAGCTCCGCCCATGGTTGTGATTTTTTTTTTCTAAAGAAAGAAGTTTAGACCATTTTAATTGGTTAGTGTTTAAAAGAAAATCAACATATGACATAGAAACTTAAAATTGAAAATCAGAAGAGGTGCATTTGAAGTAAATGTTATACATGAAAACAAAATTCAAGTGAAAGAGCTAGTGGCTAGCACTTGAAATATGCTTTATTTGTGCATCTAAGATTTTTTTTTAAAAAAAATAACCCTTGAAAGATTTTAATAATTTATTTCTTCTCTTCAAATTATTAATTTGTTAATATTAAAAAACATTTTCTCGAAATATCCAGTAAAATTGAATACGGTGGGATATCTTCTTTTTTTTTTCCTTTCGAAACATAATAGTTGTTACTTGAACGATGTCACCTTTCAAGAAGCTCAACAAACTTATGTATAATATATTAAAAGTACGAAGAGCCTTAGAAATATTATTTGAACTTTTTGCTCTTCATTAAAAGTCTTCGCTTTAGACAAAATCGTATTTACATTTTTTTGCTATTATTTTTATGATATTAAATATTGACTATAAGAAACATATTATAAAATTAAATGAATTGACAAAAAATTCTTTTCCACCTAAAATAAGCGTGTTCAGAAAATCAAAATTACCATTTTCCCGTCAAAAAAACAAAAAAAAACACATAAAATTGGCAAGTTTATAGCCATTACTATTTTGCAATTTTTAAGCCTAAAATAGATTGACACCCGTAGCTAAACAAGTAAAATAAGTGTTTTTCACTTCATTAAAATAAGAGGAGTTGCACTTTAACTATAAATTAGTTCCTCTAAATTATAGAAGCATATTTCATGGTATCCTTTAAAATTAGTGATTCAATTTTTTCTTCTTATTGCTTTAATGGGATATCCCTAAAACTAGGGATTTAGTTCTTAACACTATCCCAATTTATTTGAAGTAATTTATTAGTCAAAGTACTCTATGTTTATTTTCCTATTTGACATAAAATCCCCAAATTAAGATTCAATTAGTAACAAATCGGAATTCAGTGCGACAACTCTCTTGATATATACTTAAATATGATTTTATAAGTATATGAAACTTTTTAAAAAAATTAACAATGTACATAATTTGAATGTGTGTGAGTATATGATGCATAGAGTCCATTATGTGTATAAAACATATTGATACACCCAATTTATTATACATAGTAAATTTCATGTATACATTGATTTATTTAATAAGTAAACTATCAAATCTATACTTTATCAATAATCTTTTTTTAAAAAAAAATGGGGTAGGGGAAGGGGATTACAATGTGGGGAATTGAACCCTCACCAACGAGGTGAGAGTTCAGGTAACTAACCAACTAAGCTACTAAGATTCTCCTTTATCAATAATCTTGAAAAGAAAAAAAAATGGAGGAGGCATGTGATGGAGAGATTTTAGGGGTGGGGGGTGGGGGGGGAATACGAGAGGAAAATATTTAGAGATTTTAGGAGAGAAAATAAGAAATAGAACGTTGTAGAGGGAGAGGAACGTAGATACTTTACTCTTTTGATTTATGGGACATGTACCGCTCAAGTTATCTCTATCTCTAATCTCTAATATATTAAAAATATGGGTATACCGCTTAAGTTATCTCTAATCTCTAATATCTAATCTAATATATTAAAATGTAGAGGACCTTAGAAAGATTATTTAAATTTTTTTTCCTTCATTAGAAGTCTTCGATTTAGACAAAATGATTTTTTGCTATTTTTTTAATTATTATTTTATTAAATTAAGGACTTCTAAAATATATGAGAAGATAATATTTACTATAATAAATATATGAAAAATTTCGATCTTCCTAACTATATGAAAAGTTAAAAACAATCTTAAAATTATTTAGTCGTTCTTAAAAGTAATTAGGAGTCTTTAGCTTTACTTAAATATGATAAAAGTGGATCCCTTTAAAATTGTGTAATTGAAAAAAAAAATCTTACAATTTTTTCTTCTTACGTTGATTTCTTTTTTGATAAAAAAAAAACTTTTATAATCTAGAAAAAAAAGTTTTCCGTAAATATAGTAAAGTGGACCCTTTTTATTTCCCTATAAAAAATTGTATAATTAGAAAAAAAATCTTCCTTCTCAAATACATTTCACGTAGTTTTTTTTTTTTTTAAAAAAATCTTTTATAATTTGAAAAAAATATAGTAACACCAGAGTTTCTATTTATAGAGTAGAAGTAGAGTAATTCTGCCATGAGGCACGAATTTGATGAGTTTTCCACAGTTGAGTACTATCATGACTTTTTTTGATGAAAATAAAAATATTTGATGTGTTATAGTGAATGTCTACTTTATTTCTTTAGGGTTAGTAGTTACTTGAGAAAATTGAAGGAAATGTGTCTTTTAAGTCTTGAATGAAGGATTGGTGACATTGACCAACAGATAGGGTCAAACATCATTAGGAAACTTGATTAAGTTAATTGTGGACTTGATTAATATTTTCAAAACTTTCTAATCTTTTCAAAAATACAAATCAACCCAACCCACACCCCTCTTCAATCCTAATCAACCACTCTCTCTCTCCAACTTCTCTCAACTAATAGTTCTATAAAATTTCTTTCTTCAACCTCCGGCGACAAATAGTCGGGCGAGTTCCTTTTCAACTTTCAACTGCCAATCGACGTGAATACTTCTCCGACGACAATAACTTCGAGTTCTTCGTCCTCCCATTTCTTTTTTCACAGGTAAAAAATTATGAAGAAACAGAGGAACTTGAGCCAACTACTCTTTTGGTATTGAAATGTGAACTAAATAAAATCCTAATTTCTGGTATTTCTTCTTTTCGCTGTCGTATTGTTGATTCGAATTTGTTGGTGATTTTTTGTCACAGTTGATGTTCTTAGTGTGTATGTGTGTGTGATATGTTGGTGTTGCTGGGTTGATTTGTTGTTTGTCTTGGTAGAAATGGTATTGCAATAGTTGAAACATCTAATGTAATAGATGAAACATATGATGCAACAGAAGAAAATCTGATGCAACAGATTAAAAATCTGATGTAACTATGAAAATCTGATGCAACAGGTCAACAATCTAACTGATTATTCATCTGTTGCGACAGACGATTCTTTTGTTTGGAAGAAATCTAAACAATCTTGATCCAACAGATAACTGATTAGTGATCCGTTTTTATTCTTTCCAACGATTTACTCTTCATTTTAAAATCTGATGCAATAGATTAAAAATCTGATGCAACAGGTGAACAATCTAACAGATCATTCATCTATTGCGACAGACGACTCTTCTGTTTGGAAGAAATCTAAACAATATTGATCCAACAGATAACTGATTAGTGATCTATTTTTATTCTTTCTAACGGTTTACTCTTTATTTTACAACAGATTAGGACTGTTTTTATTCTTTCCAACGATTTACTCATATAAGTCGGTTATCTGTTGCAACAGATAGCATACCTGGTGCAACAGATTAGTGATCCATTTTTATTTTTTCCAACGGTTTACTCATCCGTTGCAACAGGTCAGTTATATGTTGCAACAGATAAAATACCTGTGCAACAGATTAGTGATCTATTTTTATTATTTCCAACGGATTACTCATCCATTGCAATGGGTCAATTATGTGTTGCATCAGATAAAATACCAAGTGCAACATATAGTGCTGTTTTTATGGTTCCCACGTATTACTCATCCGCTGCAACAGGTCGGTTATATGTTGCAACAGATAACATACCTGGTGCAACAAATTTTTTGTCTGTTTGAACTGTTATATTACTGTTATGCATTAATCAATTATAATCTATGTTATGTTCCTGTTAATTTAAGATAACATGGCTCCCAAAATAAAAGAAATCGAATCAAGTCCAAGTAAAGGAACAAGTGCAGCAGTTCAGCTACATCCACCACTCTATGAACTTGCTTTACAAGCATTATCTCAATCAGGATCAAAAGATAATGAATACGGGGAGGAGGAATCTTTCAAAAGAGACGATCCAAATTCTAATAGCCCTTCCGTCGAAGAGTTGGTCAAAACCTTCAGCATTGATCGTTACCCTATGAGAATGCAGTGCGATGGTGCCACAGATTTAACGAGTGATCTCGTGGTTAAGTCAGTTATGGGAAAATCTTTCGACGCCTTCAGAAAAATACTTCGAGAACAAAAATTGGATTCTTATTTCAAGGAAAGTTGCTTTGGGAAATATCTTGATTTGCCGGAGGACAACAATGCTCGTTTCCAGATGAAAATGGTATATGATCTTTTCAAGCGCAGGTTTATGTATGAAAACAAAGATAAGATGGATGATGTGTGGATAAATTACTGTGGCATGCCTGTTTGTTTTGCTTGGGAGGAGTTTGTCATAGTTATCGGACTAAAATATTATCCTCTTTCTCTTTCTTAAGTTATACCTACTCTGACCCAAAAAAAAAGTACCCCGAACACCCAAAAAAGGAAAAGACAAGTCGAGTGATCGTGATGACCTAGTGTCCATTGTTGGTTCAAGCTTTAAAAACAAAAATCTGATTGAAGCATTGAAAGGTAAAGGACTTTCAAAGAAGCACAAACAATCACTATGCTTGGTTTGGTTTGTACATAATGTTCTTTGGACGAGAGACGTTAACAACAACATAAGCCTCGGTTTAATAAATCTCTCCGGAGATCTTGAGGCATTTAACAGCTATCCTTGGGGTTGTGAAAGCTTTAAAATGACTGTCGAATATTTGTTGACTCCGTTAACGCAAAAAACAGTCAACTTATATGGTTTTCCATGGGCCTTCATGGTAAATATTTCTTTTATCATGATATGATTCATCATTTTTTATTCAATAATGCTTTTGATTTATTGGCGTTATGTTATAGGCTTGGGCATTTGAAGTCATTCCTTATTTGAGACAGCAAGTGAACTATCAGGAAGAAGTTTCCTGTCCAAGAATTCTGAGATGATTATTGGCCAAAACCGATAAAAATGCAAAATTTCTTGACCTTTTCAATCCCCCCAAGAAAGCAGTAAGTCCAATTCTAATCAAGTTTTTATTTTAATTAATGATTAAATGATTTCATCATCATTCTTAATATATGTACCGATTTATTTTAGATTGTCCATCCGTGGCTTGTTCCGACCAACCGAGAGTTGAAGATGCTATTTTTTCTTACTTTATAGTCTGTGCAAACTTTATCGGACTCTAAGGTCGTTGATGAAATAAAAATAGAATTATTTTGAACAATTACCATCACAAGAAAAATAATTTTGGAGGGTGGGGCTAATGATGCTCCTCTTACAGTTTTTGAAACAACAAGCCATTATGATTATGATCCTAATGGTTGTACAGATTTTTCTCCAGATTTTGCCGAATCTAGCGAATGTTCTTCATGCAAATATCAAGACTGCAAGGCGAAATACGATGGAGTGATTAATGCTATTAATGCACTAACTGCTTCTGTAAAGGAAATGACATCTAAGAGGGGTGTCATTCCATCAAAGAGGATTTCATATCTAGACACTCCACTAAAGATCAAGGCGGCTAAGAGGAGAAGGAAAGACACTTCCAAGGCATCATCAATCATAAAAAAAGCAAGATTGCAACGCCTCTATCTTTATCTTGCACCGATGTTCAGTGTGCAAGGGCCACAGAAGAGCAGCATGAGCTGAAGAATGTGAATGTACATCATCTGTTCAAAAAAAAAAATAAGCACATATCTGTTTCAACAGATGATACATCTGCTGAAAATGATCAAATAGATGTATACATCTATTGCAACTGTTGTCTAACCTGTTACATCAGATTTGTTATCTGTTTCAACAGATGAGTCTTATGTTGCAACAGATGGGATATCTGTTCGAAATTATCGTACTGCTCTGATTTACCTGTTTGAATTTGTCCCAACAGATAATCCATCTGATGCAACATAAGAATCATTTGTTACAACAGATGGAAAATCTCTTGTATATCTCTACTTAGCATTGACAATTTTGGCTTTCCAGGTGGATGTCACAGCTACTGCCAAAGAGCATAATATGACAGTTGATAATCCATCAACTGCTTCCAAAGATGAAGAAAAAGTGGAGCCTGTCAGTTTGGGAGAACGGAAGAATTACCTGTTTGAAGGGTTCAATATCTCGGACGAGGCTCCAAAAAAACTAATACAGTTGATTAACGACTATTCAGAATGGATTGCCGATGGGCTGTTAAAGCATCATGCCGGTAGGTACATAAATCAATTTTATGGATATTGGTTTATACAATTCTTGTTGTAAGAACCTGACATTAACACATATAAATCATCATGTAGAAAACAAAATGATGAGCGCTATAAAGTGAACAAATCGAGTCTTTGTTTTGATATGTTCGACTTTGTAGTTGCATATCCCGGAACGAAGAATTGGTTCTATTTGATGTCACAGCCCCAACCTTGCTGGAATGATGAGGTTTAAAGGCCATACATATTACTATTAATTAATACTTTATTTAATTGCATCTGTGTATTGATTTTTTCGTCATGTCATCCGAAATGTTTGATAATATGTACAATACATCGATGTTATTTTTACTACCTTCGAAAGAAGGCCAAATTGCAAACACAAGAACAATACAGATACATAACAGGTAATTATTTGTACAAAGTTTACATCAATAATGCCTACGATAGGTATTGTCAACAGCAGCCGGAAGTTTTTCGAAATGAGGAATGCTTAATCAACATCATCAAAGGTTTTAGCATTCCGTCTGGCTTACCTTGGCATTTGGTCGACGAAGTGTACATCCCAATCAATTATGGTGATGAATTCCATTGGGTATTGGCTGTCGTCATTTTAAAAGAGAGGCGCATCCGAGTTTATGACTCGATGTCGCGAAGGAGACATTCTGGGTTGTCGTCTAAGGTACAAAAGCTGGCAAAAATATTGTCTACTTACCTTGATATGATTGCTTTTTGCATCAAAAGGTTCGTACTGATTGGTCGACGATTGAATCATACTAGGATAAAATGGCTAATCCATTTGATGTACAATATGTTGACGGAATTGCTCAACAAACCATTGGTAGCCTGTAAGTTTAAGTGTCATGATTTAGTTTTATTTCACAAATTTTACAACGCTTGCATGAACTACAAGATATGGATTATCTATTTTTTTATAACGCAGAAATTGCAGTCCTTTTGTTGCTGCCTATGCCGAGTATTTGAGCGATGGATTACAAGTACCAAATGATGGACTTGATGCCGGATTACTCCGCAAAAGATATGCTGCTCTTTTATGAAAATATGGAGAAGCGAAAGCTCAGAAGCTGTACGCAACCGACGTTAAAGATCCACGACGACCAAAGCCGAATTCCATAGCACTGGATAAAGAACAACTTGTCCATATTGATTAGATATTGTCCGAGTCTGTCAATGTAATAACCTATCCTTCTTGGTTTAACTTGTTGATTTATTTGTAGAGTAGATCGTTTGTATTCATAATGATTTTTTTTACATTTCGTTTATTTGTTATTTTATTTCATGAAATTTCTGAAGGCTTCGATTTATTTTATTTTATCTATGAATATAATTAATTCTGAGTTTTGAACAACAGATAATACATCTGCTGCAACAGATGACATATCTTATCAGACATATTTAGACATATATTGCAATATGAGATGCAACACGTATGTTATCTGCTAGAAATTATATAACAGGTCTTCCTACTTTTTGGATTTGCTCCAACAGATTACCGATCAGTTGCAACAGATAAGTTATATGTTGCAACAGATCGTAAATCTGTTATGACAGACAGACGGGGAACATCTGCATAACGCAACAGATGACCAACCTATTCCAACAGATAATCAATCTGTCACAACAAGTACTAAATCTGTTACGACAGATATAAAATCTGTTGCATTATAAAAATTCAACTTTGCCAGACATAAAAATTATTGCCCCTATATGTATAGTGAATTGGCTTGAAATGAAAATTTGTTATCGTGTTCGTCTCTGTCTTTGTACATGTTTTTTTTATACACAGACTCCAACCATTTAGTTAGTACCCCATATGCCCAGACCCATTGCATCTTTCCCATAACGGTGTCGCATACACCGGTTATTTGTGTGTCAGTCAGCAAACACTCTATGTATGCAAGTGAGTACGACCCGCACGCTGCACCGATTATATTTTTTGGGAGCTGGATGTTCTTATTTCGACATTCAAAAACCCATGATTCCTTTGCCAAGACTTCAGCTGGCAAATGATCCATCAACTTACTCTGCATCAATAACTTGGGCAACAACTTCAAGAGTGGCTGCATGTGGGTTAAAAATGTCTTCTCGCTGAACACAGGTAAGTTGCAGTAAACCTTAATCTTTTCCTCGTATAGTAGTATCTCAACAGTGAGAAAATGGGTGACATTCACGTTCATGACTGCAAGGATTTTCTTTGCCTTGGTTCAGCTCTTGCCGTGTGGATATGGCCTCTTCTTTCTAACATATTTAATCGCTTCTTCATCCCATTGAAATGTAGAAACTAACTGATCAAATCTCAAGCCACCGGAATCAGCTAGATTACGAAGATCAGCGTACCTATCTTTGAAATCATTGTAGAAGTTTAGGTCCATTATCCTATCAGCAATATTATAAGCATCTAGATACGCTAATTGCCTGCCCCTCATGAGGCAAAAAATTTCATCAACATACTGTGGTATAAGAAGATAATTTTTAAATAGGTTAGTAATTGTAAAGAATAAAAACACAGTGGAAAGAATTCAATGCAGAGGGTTCTCTGAATCAGTTCACAGATTACCCAGCCAACACAACTTATGTAACAGATGTGTATTATGTTGCAATAGAATACCAAGTTGTTGCAACAGATTACACATCTACTGCGTAGATTCTTCTTCATGGAGTAGATTGGAAGGGTAGGTTAGCAAAAGTAAACTTACCTTGTCCTCGTACCACACACACATATTTGTCATATTCGATAAGTCTTTGGCGGCAAATGAATGCATGGTGTATTCTTTTTGAACCTTCATCTTGATAAATTCTTTCAGTTCCTTCTTCTTCTCCTTGCCAAGAGCCGCAAATATGTTCACCTTCTTCGGCGGCCCCTGAACTTCAACAACTATTGAAGCGGGGAAAGTTGCATTTACTGATTTCAGAATGGAAAGAATTTGTCTTATTTTTATTCTCTTCCTCCTAACCTCTACTATAGGAGTGCATGGCTTCCTCACCTCGTTGGATGGTATGACACCCCTCCTGGATTTCAACTCCTCGGCAGCTTCAGCAATAACCTCTAGTTTGTCGAGGAGTTTATCCTCTCTGTCCTTGCATACTTTGCATTTGCAATGAGAACATGAGGGTGAGGAGGGGTGATAGGGACCACTGATACGCCCAAACTACACCTCTCTTACGAGAGAGTAAGCGGTCGTTGTCAAATGTATACCCAACTAGGTTAGGGTCGAATCCCACAGGGAATATGGTGCTAATTAAGTTGTATGCAGATTAGTTGGCTTTTAATCGTTCGTTTTCGTAAAATAAATAGGGGGATTTGATTCAGTTCACAAATTAATGGTTTCAGTTTAACAAGATGAAATAAGTGTAGTAGTATTCAAATTCAGAGAAAGAGCAAGCTAGGGTTATGTCCACCTTGTAGTTTTCAATACTTTCTAACTCTGGGCTTTACGAATTCACACATGCATCATGCTTACAGAGAAACGTATTGTATTTAACAACATAATCCTAGTGTTTCTCAACCATCAAGGACTAATTCACTTTAGTTCTCTCGAATCAAAAGCGTTTACCAAAAACAATACGAAATCTCCAAGTAGTTAATCCTTCTAAGGCATTAACATATGAAATAGGGGTTGGTAATCCTATTTTTTTGTCACTACTCTCCTTTTCAAACAACAACCTTTCTTTCGAACAAGTTGAGTTTTAAGGCATATCCTCTATGTTTGCAACCACGAGAATTCAAGATAAATGAAGAGAGTATGATGTAAACAAATCAATGCATAATGAATTCAAAATCCAAAGTAATAGATTGTATGATACAAGGCTTCCATAACCCTAACTAATAAACTTAGCTACTCATGAATAAAATGAAAATCACAATAGAAATATTCATCATACCAAAAACTAGAAGGCGATCTTGGTGTGCGAATACTGAGAGCAAGAGCAAAAAACATTTTTCTCTCTCTCTCAAGCTAAGCCGCCCTTCTCTACTTTTTAAAAAAAAATACAGAATAATGAATCCTCCTTAAAAATTCAGCATTAAGCCTTTTAATAATATTTTCTCTCATAATTTCCATCTAGGTCCCTGAACTAATTATAAATGATAAACTAGTCTTGGACATAGTTTCTAGGCTCCACATTTGGTCCAGATTGTAGTTTCTAGGTGCCTCATTTGGTCCAGGTTGCTACTCTCTCTTGTGTCAGATGCCATCCGCATTCCATAGTCCCATAATGTCTTCATCTACCTCATTAATACCCGAAATCATGTTAATCACATCGGTTAGATCAATTACATAGAAGTAGAGTCAAAACATAAGAAACTAGGCACTTTGTTCTCTAAACATAGCTAAAATATAGATAAATTATGGTGCTTAGGCGTATAAATACACCCAAGATCAACCACTGTAAGGGTGGGAGGGATCGGTGTAGGGGTGACAGGGAGGACTTGTGTAAGGGGTATTTTCAAACATATTTATTTTTTACTGAGCACCAACATGCTCATAATCATGACTGGTAGCAGAAGCAGAAGCAGAAGCAGGATGGCTGCCACCATCACAAACAACTCCACCAGCAACACCCCAGAAGAAGCACCCGGATCTGTTGCAGTTTGAGTTAGGTCGTGAAGAGCTTCAGCATTAGACTGACCTTGCCTAACTGCTCTTCTTATAGATGTTGTTCCATCCAATTCCTTCTTTATTAACTCTACCGTTGGGTCTTCTTTTGTATCAACAAGAATCAGAGTAAGAAAAAAAGTCATTCCCAACTCATCAATAGTAAGCACGATCCAAGGATGCACAACCTATAAAAAAATGACAGGAGGAATTTAAATCATATAATAATAATTTACAGTCAGTTGGGTTACATGGGGCTCGGGTTATGTTAACACAACCAACTTATGCAACAGACGATCTAGCTTTCGCAACAACTGATCTATATGTTGAAATAGATTGATAATATATTGCATCAGAATACCCATCTGTTGCATAATTACAGTAGATGGGTAATCTGTTGAGTAGGGTTCAGAGAATAGAGCAACATATGGTTAATCTGTTGTGAAATATGGATCGTCTGTTGTAATAGATTACCCATTGCACAAGTTGCAGTTGATGGGTAATCTCTTGCAACAGATGAAATATCTGTTTTAATATCTTTCTTTGAGGCAAATTATTTTAGTTGAAAGAAGACGTACTTCATCATCCGAAGGGTTAAAGAGATCGGCCTTGTTAATATTTTTTTTGCTGCTCTCTACTGCAGCCAACCACCTAAGGATCCTTGGATGAGAAACCTTATCTGGATAATACATGAAATGCTTTCGGAGAGGAGGAATGACTTCACATGCCCAAGCCTAAAAATTATAAACAGGAAGCAAGCAAAAAAAAAGTCACAAGTATATTCAATATAAATTAATGAATGAGTAAAAATAGTGATCAATTTTACCATAAAAGCCCAAGAAAAGCCATATAATGTGGTAGTAGCTGTCGTAGCTCCAGGGATAATCGTTGAATCTCCCAAAATCATCATCAAGCACCAACAAATCATGTTCTATGACTTTCTTGACGTCTCTTGCCAATAAAATAGAATGGACAAATCAAACTAAGCACAATTTCTCCCTGTAGTGCTTTGGTATGTCTTTATTCTTGAGATCCGCTATTAAATCCTTCACTTTGTAGCCAGGTCCAACAATGCCCAACAACCCATATTTTTTTACCTTGCATTTGTTGGACCCTTTGTGCGGTGTTTTCTTGATGGCAGGTTCTTCTAGATGATCACATCTCAAACCCGTCACAATGACAAACTCTTTCAATCAAAAATAAATCGGCATGCCATAATAGTTGATCCAGACTTCATCCATCTTATTTCTGCCCTTCTTCGGACCTCCATCATCCCTCACATATATGATTCTACGCTTGAAAAGTCCATATACCATGATCATTGGAAAACGAAGAGGGCGGGGCCCAAACAGCTCAAGAAAGTGGCAAAGCAGCTCTTCTTAAAAAGTCCATCTATGTTTTCCTTCTTCATAATACTCCTAAGTTCGTCAAAAGGTTTCCCCAACTGACATTTAAGTACAAGATCACCAAATACTTCATTAGGGTTATTCATCGACATCCCAACTCAAAACTTGTCAATACAAATGATTTTGACAGAATCATGCTGGAATTTCGATATTATTTCACGCCCCATTGGTGAGGAGGAGTTATCACTTTCCTCGGCTTCATTTTGCCCTAATTGAGATTGTTCTGAAAGTTCCTCCAAATCTATCTGTACTCTAGCCTTTTTTGTTTGGTGATCGGAAGTTGATCCACTTTCTCCATTTTCTGTTTCTTTTCTTTTGGGAGACATCTTTTAACTACAAACAAAATAAAAATAAAAAATATATTGCATTTGATGTCTGCATAATTTTTTTTAAAAAGGTGAGACAAATTTCAATAAATTATTCTTACCATATAACCAAAAAAAATACTCCAACGAACAACCCATTAGTTGGAACAGATGGGGAACCCAAATCTGTTTGAAAACCTATTTAATATCTCCCCACGGATATTCCACCTGTTGCAACAGGTGGAGAAATTTCAATAAATTATTCTCTACTACATTACAACAAAATACTCCAACGGATAATCCATCAGTTGGAACAGATGGGGAATCTATTTGAAGACCTATTTAATATCTCCCAACAGATCTTCCACCCGTTGCAACAGATGGACCACCACCACCACAACCAATGCCACAACCAATGCCACCAAGACCACCACCAATACCATGACCAATGCCACCAAGACCATCACCAATGCCACCAATACCAACACCAAGACCACCGACACCACCGCCAAAAAACATAAATACCAACACCACCAACAACAGCCACCAATAACAGCACAAACACCATCCAACAATACCACGACAGTCAACAAAACACTAAGAGAAAAACTAGGATTTTATCGGGTGCTTCCTACTTTTTTAGCATAAAAACTCAAAATTGTTAACCCATTCTCGAAGATAATACAACTAAAAGTATTTCTTTTTATCATTAACTAAAAAACCCTATATTTTAGAATAAAGAACAAATGAAGAGCTCTTCTCAAACTCTGTAACATGCAAAGATAGAGAAAACAACGGATACAAGCGGGAATGAAGTAAAAAAAAACAACTATTTGTAGTCGTAAATGGGAAGAAAATCGACCTGTTTTGAAGGGTTGAGCAATATGTTGAGTAGTTGTTGTTTGTAATATTTGTATTGTTGAGAGGGAGAGGACACACCGAGAGAGAGATAGAAGAGCGAGAACTTAAGATTTGAAATAAAAAGTTTTTCGCGCAAATGGATGATTTGTATGGTTTGATTTATAATTTTGGAAAAGAATGACAAGTTTTGAAATTACTAATTTGGTTCGAATTGATCTTAATTAATTTTAAAAATTTTAAAAGATATAGTTTTTAAAATATTGAGTTGATGAGAACTCATTTCTACTCAGAGTGATCGATCGATGACTCAGGTCGGGATAAACGCAATACCAGCGCCATGCAATTGCAAAGACTCGATTGGATTTGTAGTTGACCCTGCGAGCTCATTCATTCATCCCTAGTTCCACCTAAATCAACTTAGGTACTATCACTATCCTAATATTGAGTTTATGAGAACTCATCTCTACTCAGAGTGATCGATCGATGAATCAGGTCGGGATAAATGCAATACCAACGTCATGCAATTGCAAAGACTCGATTGGATTTGTAGTTGACCCTGCGAGCTCACTCATTCATCCCTAGTTCCACCTATATCAACTTAGGTACTATCACTATCCTAATATTGAGTTGATGAGAACATATTTAAACTCAGAGTGATCGATCGACGACTCAGGTCGGGACGAATGCAATACCAACGCTATGCAATTACAAAGACTCGATTGGATTTTTAGTTGACCTTGCGAGCTCACTCATTCATCCTTAGTTCCACCTAAATCAACTTAGGTACTATCACTATCCTAACATTGAGTTGATAAGAACTCATTTCAACTCAGAGTGATCGATCAACGACTCGAATTGGGATGAACACAATACCAACGCCATGCAATTATAAAGACTAGATTGGATTTATAGTTGACCCTGTGAGCTCACTCATTCATCTCTAGTTCTACCTAAATCAACTTAGGTACTATCACTATCCTAACATTACGTTGATAAGAACTCATTTCAACTCAGAGTGATCGATCGACGACTTGGGTCAGGATGAATGCAATACCAATGCTATGCAATTGCAAAGACTCGATTGGATTTGTAATTGACCCTGTGAGATTACTCATTCATCCCTAGTTCCACCTAAATTAACTTAGGTACTATCACTATCCTAACATTGAGTTGATGAGAACTCATTTCAACTCAAAGTGATCGATCGACGACTCAGGTCGAGATGAACGTAATACCAACGCCATGCAATTGGAAAGACTCGATTAGATTTGTAGTTGACCCTGCGAGCTCACTCATTCATCCCTAGTTGCACCTAAATCAACTTAGGTACTATCACTATCCTAATATTGAGTTGACGAGAACTCATTTCAACTCAATGTGATCGATCGACGACTCGGGTTGGTATGAATGCAATACCAACGCCATGCAATTGCAAAGACTCGATTGGATTTGTAGTTGACCTTGCGAGCTTATTCATTCATCCCTAGTTCCACCTAAATCAATTGCTATGAAATCTGTTGCAACAAACGACTAAGCTATTGAAAATTTTCAAATAGGTACATATATGTTGCAACAGATGGCATATCTGGTTTAATTATCAAATAGATATTTGCATATATTATGATAGATGACTGAGCTGTTGGAAATTTTTAAAAAAATATTTATATCTGTTGTAACAGATGACATATCTGATTTTATTAATTATCAAATGAATATTTTCATCTGTTGTCACAGATGACTGAGCTTTTGAAATTTTTAAACAAATATTTATATCTGTTGTAACAGATGACTGAACTGTTCGAATTTCTAAAAAGATATTTATATATGTTGCAACAGATGACATATCTGTTTGAAATTTTTTTTATCTCTTTTAATTTTAAAGCAAGAAGCTTCTGGTCTGAGTAGATAATATCAAGTAGTAGTACTTACTACTAAAGGCGGTAAAAAATATTTTTTGGATATCTCAAAAGTGAGTTCATTGAGCAGTCTTGTCTTTTCAATGTCAGTAGTCTTAGTCTTCCTCGTGCCCCTCAAATTATTAATGAAATTAAAGGATATTAATTAATGAATATTGAAAAATACAACGTCTACGTACACAATACATCTATAGAAATTATCTCATCTCTTCTTTCAACTGTAGTTTATTTTATTCAACTCTCATCTTTTTTTCTCTCCTCTTTAGGGTCACAGCCTTTTCTCTCTATTTTCTATTCTCTTCTCATAAAGATCTTTTGGATCTAAACCCATCCATATCTTTCCTCGACTTAAATTTTTGTTTTGATCCCCTTTTTGATAATAAGGTATGTTTCATTATTGCTCTTTCATTCTCGTCTTCTTCTTTGCATGTTATTTACATCAATTTTTTTTGTTTAATTACTATTTACTCATATCATATTTATTAAATTTTTTTAAGGAACTTGTTAGTGTTGAATAAACAATCTGAGAATTTTTATTACAATATGAGAAAAAAGTCATCTGTTAGGAGAAGTTTAAAAGACTTGTTGACAGTATCATTTTTTTTGTATGTATTTTGTTTGTTTTATAATTGTTGATGCAGTTATTGATATTGTTGGTGGGGTTGGCGTTGTTGGAACTTGTGGTGTTGTTGATGGTTCTGGCACAAAGGATGTTGCTTCTTTGTTGTTGATGATGTTGTTGGAACAAATGTTGTTTCTTTTTTGTTGATGTTTATGTTGTTGTTGATGTTGCAACAGATGGAGAAACTGTTGGAACAAATAAAACTACCAGAAAGGTTGGTTTGATGTATTCCATCAGACTTCACATCTGTTGCAACAGACTCCACATCTGATGCAACAGATGGACAATGTTTTTTTTGTGACATTAATTTTTTTCCTCTTCTTTGTAGATATAAGGAACTGACAGTTGATCAACTTTTGACGGACTATCTCAAGAGGCTGCAGTAAAGATGGAATCGGAGGAATAAACTGCTTATAGATGGAACCACTTTATATGTGGGAGGTATGTATTACTGATAATGTTATCGTGGAAACACACATAGAGTGCACTGATTTTGTGAATGATGTTTTTACTGATTAATCATAGATCGTTCAAACAAGATATCTGCAATTTTACATTTAAGTTTGGTAGGTCCGAACTGATAAGGTTGAGGGACCATGAATATGGTTCTGATAGCCTGTTAAGATTTAATGTCGGTTGTTGCTCATGTTTATTTGTCAAGCATTGTGAAGGGATCTAATTTTTGTGTCATTGTAAAAAGATTTAATAGCCATTGTACTAACTTTTAGGGTGCATTGGACCCTTAGAGGGCCTTCGAAGATTAGCACTGCATCTAATAAGAATGAAAAACTAATATATTTATTGCCCTGGTCAAAATTTATATGGATGGTTTACTTGCTCGGGGTGATAATTTTATGCCAGAATGTGCGGTAGAAGAATGCTTTCGAAGGAAAATGGGTGATTGATGGAAGACTATATCATCTGAGAGCTAATTGAAGAAGAGACATAGGGTAGAAAGTAACTTCTAACGAATCTGGCCGGTGGAATTATCTTAACAGATACGAGATCTGAATCAAGTGCAAATATGAAAGTGTATCCAATAATGTAATTTCATCTGTTGTGTCTCTGAAAGAAAAATAATACAGATAGACACTTTGTTAGGGAGCTGCATGGTCGGGATTATCACCTAGATAGAAAATAGGAGAAGACCAACAAAGAAGCCTCACGGGTATCGAGGGTAGAAATGATGTACAACAAGTCTAGAAAACTTATGCCAACAGCAACTGCAGTTAAAATAAGGAATCTAAGTGAAGGCGAAAAATTTTTGAATTTTAAATTTCATACCATGCCTTCTTATTTGTGTTTTCGATTAGGTCCACTGTCGTTGACTTGATCGGAACCACAAATGAGATTGAAAGAAAAATAGAGTATCATTGCTTCCTTAGCAATATGGTTATAATTGATTGTGTTTTCTTGCCTTGACATGCTTTCAACATTTCTTGGAAAAGATCAGATGCTTGCTGTAGTATGTGAATCCTGATAATTTTCAAGCTTGCCTCCAGCTTATTGATTCTGTATTCAAGCTGGTTGTTTCCCTCTTTGAAGTTGGTAAAGAGTTCCTCATCTATTGTGAGCTCGATTAGGAACACTACCTTCAAAGTTGTGACATTCTAGAAGCCCTTCAAACACTTTCTTCAGAAGCCTTAAAGTATACATGGAGGGTCTCTGTGTTTGTTTTAGGTCAAAATGTGTTGATGTACGTTGAAGATGTGGTCCCAAAAATTGAACAGCACACTTTTATCTAGCGTTGCTCTATGCATCTTGCTCAACCAATTTGATAAATTAGTAAGCATGGAGTTACGTAGCGTGTGATCTAAACCGGCTCTACCAAGCCTATCAAACGTTACGTAACTCTAAGCTCATAACTCTATAAAAAATATGACCGAGTTAGTGCACAAATTGAACGAGCTCAATCTCTCAGCCTTTCTGCTGATTGATCTTCTCCAATATAGATAACAAGATATCTGCTATGCAAAAGTCTACACCGTCGCCAGACATGTTCCCAGGAAATCATGTCTGACGATGGTGTAGACTTTTGCATAGCAGATATCTTGTCATCTATATTGGAGAAGAGTGATCAGCAGAAAGGCTGACAGATTGGGCTTTTTTTCTATGTGCACTAACTCGGGCGTATTGTTTTGATAGGATAATGAGCTTGGAGTTACGTAACGTTTGATAGGCTTGGTAGAGCCGGTTTAAATCACATACTACGTAACTCCATGCTTACTAATTTATCAAATTTGTTGAGCAAGATGCATGGAGCAACGCTCGATAAAAGTGTGTTGTTCAACTGTTGAGACCACATCTTCAACGTGCTTCAACATATTTTGACCTAAACAAACACAACGACCCTCCATGTATCTTTTAAAGCTTCTGAAGAGAAAGTGTTCTGAAGGGCTTCTAGAATGCCACAACTTTGAAGGTAGTGTTCTTGCTCCTTACCAACTTCGAAGATGGTAACGATCAGCTTGAATACAGAATCAACAAGCTGGAGGCAAGCTTGAAAATTATCGGGATTCACATACTACAGCAAGCATCTGATCTTTCCAAGGAATGCTGAAAGCATGTCAAGGCAAGAAAACACAATTAATTATAACCATATTGCTAAGTAAACAATGATACTCTATTTGCCTTTCAATCTCGTTTGTGATTCCGATTAGGTCAACGGCAGTGGACCTGATCGGAAACACAAATAAGAAGATGGGATGAGATTTAAAATTCAAAAATTGCTGCCTTCGCTTAGTTTTCTTATTTTCACTGCAGTTGTTGTTGGTGTAAGTTTTCTAGACTTGCTGAACATCATTTCTACCCTCGATGCCCGTGAGGCTGCTTTGTTGGTCTTCTCCTATTTTCTACCTAGGTGATAATTCCGACCATGCAGCTCTCTAGCAAAGTGTCCATCTGCATTGTTTTTCTTTCAGAGACACAACAGACGAAATTACATTACCGGATACACTTTCATATTTGCACTTGATTCAGATTTTGCATCTGTTAAGATAATTCCATCGGCCAGATTCGTTAGAAGTTACTTTCTACCCTATGTCTCTTCTTCAATTAGCTCTCAGATGATATAGTCTTCCATCAACCACCCATTTTCCTTCGAAAACATTCTCCTACCGCATATTCTGGCATAAAATCATTACCCCGAGCGAGCAACCCAGCCATATAAATTTTGGTCAGGGCAATAAATATATTGGTTTTCCGTTCTTATTAGATGCAATATAAGCTTCGAAGGCCCTCTAAGGGTCTAATGCACCCTAAAATTTAGTCCAATCGCTATTGGTTCTCTGCACTGATGACAAATATTGATCCATTCTCAAAACTTGACACACATAAATATGAGCACCAACCGTTAGTAATTCGTAACAGGGTATCTGCACCATCTTCATGAGGTCCTCAACCTTATCAATTTCAAACCCATCAAACTTAACGGTACAATGTAGGATCTTGTTTGAATGGTCAATGCCTAATCGGTTAAAAACTGCATTCACAAAAACATTGTACTTTGTGTGTGTTGTCCCGGTAACCTTATCAGTAATACATACTTAACTCCCATACATATGATAGTGGATCCATCTGCACGCACCTTATTCTTCTTAGCCCATATATGACTTAAATTGAATAAACAGATGACTAGCTTGTTGCAACAGATGACACATCTGTTTATATTGTTAATCAATTCGAGATATTTGTTACAACAGTGATCAAACTATTGCAGAAATCAAACAGATATATACATCTGTTGCAAAAATATTGCCAGTATGTTGTAAGTTATCTAACAGAAAAAATATATTTTGTAACAGATTACCCATCTGTTAGATTTATTTTAAAGCAATTTTCTTTTCTTTCCGAGATACAATAATTTATAAATAGGTCCCTCCTTACAAATATGGATGATCCAGATTCGTACAAGAATATTCATATCGAGTCCTTGCGTGAACTTCAAGACAGTTTGATTGATAAACTCCAGAGAGATATTTGGCTGACTTCGGAGCAAGACTGCCGGATGAATGAAAGATGTCTGATTGACAATAATAATAATAGTAGTAATAATAATTAGGTAATGTTTTTTATTTTAGCGATTATTTTCCTCCTTTTGTATATCAAATCTACCCTAGGGATTCAAAAATTTATGAACATTCATTTCATTTTGTTGTCGACTTTGAATTTTTAATTCTTATTTAGTATTTAATAATAATCATTCTGTTTATTCCTTGTTCTCAACATGTCGACGGTTGGTGGTAGGGATTGAGCAGCAATTTGTGTTAACAGTTAGAGGTTAATCTGCTATGACAGATCGATCATATGTTGCACCTGGCGGTCATTAATAAAAAAAGGGCTATTATTATTGAGAGGGTGAAAAGAGAGAGATGACTCGGAGTTCCGATTATTCAATATGAAAAATGTTTCGTAAATAAATAATAAACACAATTTATAACCACAATTTTAATAACTGATCGTGACTTTTCACCATTTTTGTTTTTGAATTTGTTTTTAAAATTATTTATTATATAATAAAATGATTATTATTTTATAAAGGAATTTGAAAAGGTATTTTTTTTATTTATAAAATAAAAAAGTAAGCAAATTTGGATTAATGATATGATGATATAGTTATTTTTTTTAAAAAAAAGTAGATTATATGTTGCAACAATTAAATTATCTGATGCAACGGGTTCACTATGGTTGCAACGGGTGATATATCTGTTGTCACAGATGATTTATCTGATGCAACTTATATCGAGTCATAACTCAATAAAAGCAGTTCTTGGAAAGAACTAATTAATAATAATAATCTGAAAAGTCATGACTTATCACAATATTTCTTAATTTAATTAATTCATTACTTTTCACATTAATAAAAAATGTAATTAATAAATGGAGGTGAACAGTTAGATTATATGTTGCAACAGATATGTTATCTGATGCAACATATTTTATATTTGTTGTAACAGATAATATATCTGTTGTCACAAATGTGTTATCTGATGCAACAGATATAGAATTTGTTGCCACAACTCAATAAAAATGGTTCTTCGAAAGACTAATTAATAATAATAATCTGAAAAGTCATGACTTATATCACAATATTTATTTTCTTAATTTAATCAAAAATTTAATTAATGTATGGAGGTGAATAGTCGCGCCTTTTTACCTCTCATTCAAATTCAATCCTCTATAAATAGGTCCGTCCTTACTCAATCGTTCATTCAAATACACACTCTATTTATTTATTGCATCTCGTCTTTTATATTACACTCTAGAAGATAAGATTATGGTTGACTCAGTGTGGGATGTTGCTTTTCTGCAAAACGTCATGAATGAACTTCGGAATCAACTTCGTGATCTGCAATGGTAATTGGGAGGAGTTAGACCAAGAATGCTCCACGAGATACGCAGGCTGAGGAGGGCCTTGCTACTTTCGGTTGAAGATTGGCCAGCTGGCAATGATGATGCTGATAATAATAATAATAATTAGTCTATTATTTTTCTTTTAGTCTATTATATGTATTTTTATTTGTTTAATAAATAAACTATGTTTGATCTTTGATGTTTTAATCCATATTTAATTTTTATTCTGTCTATTATCTTCTCAATAAATATTTTGACGATTCGACGTAAAAAGGAATAATTTAGAATCCAGTAGCAATAGCAAGATTTATCTGTTGGGTTTGTGGCAGGGGTTGATTTGTGTTGTTTCAAACAGATTAATCATTCGTTGCAACAGATAATTAGTCTGATGCAACAGATAAATATCTTGATACAACAGGTAATACGTCTGATGCAACAGATAAATAGTCTGATGCAACAGATTACTCATCTAATGCACCAGATGATTGATCTGTTTAAATTGTGGGCACTTGTGCTGGATTCATAATCGGGGTTCTATCCATTGTTGAAAAAACAGAAGTGTACCCAGATGAAAAATACGAATAAAAATTATAATTTTGCTTACTAAAGTAACCTCTGAAGTAATGCCAAAGTGGAAAGTGATGAAGTAAACAAAATTTGACCTAAGAAATTGGTCAGATCACAGTAGTAGCGCTGTACCAACAACAACACAACAACAACAAATGGTCGACAAGAAGAAGATGAAGCAGAAGATGATGAATAAAGTAGCAGAAACAGAAACAATTAGCAACAAAAATAGCTAAGAGAGAGAAAACAACAATGGATGAGAAAAGAGAGAAAGACGTTTTTTTTCCCTCCATTTTTCATTATTTTAGGTATACATTAGGATCAAAGTGTAAATTTAAAAACCTCTGGATTATTTTAAAACTTCCCCAACTTTCTTAATACATAATAAAGTAATTGTCATCTCCAACTAATAATTAAGACTTGTGTCACTTACACCTCATTTTAAAACTCTTTTGTCACCTTTGGCCCAAGCCCCCTAGTTACGTTAGATAAATTTTTTAGAAAAGACATATTTTTCCCCCTGAACTTGTCCTCCAAACTCAGTTTAGCACTTAAACTTAACTTCCATTTATTTACCCCCTTAACATCTTTAAAGTGTATTTATTTCACCCCTAATGCTGACGTGACATTTTCTTAAAAAAATGAGCGCGTTTATTTATTAAAAAAATTAATTTTAGTAATATTATATTTAAAATATAATAAAAAATAGACACTTTTTTTTTCTTCTTCTTCTTTAAAACATCATCAACAACAATATTCAAATTCCTCCATTAACAACCTCTAATACATTCTTCACCACTTCTCTCCTTCAATTTTTTCATATTCCTCCAGTAAAACCACCAAAAAATAATCACTAAGACACTAAATTAAAAATTTTCCTCCATTAGATACTCAACTTTCATCTTGAAGATAAAGTATCCAATTTTCATTCAAATTTCTTAGATCCATTTGTTAAAGAAACACTCAACATAATTTTTTCCTCACCTCACTCAGATTCATATATTAAAGAAAAAATCTTTACAACTTTCACATGAAACTATCCCAAAAAATAATTAATTAAAAACGAAAACAAACTTTGGCTACAGAATTATGCTTTGCATCGAGAGTTTGTAGGGGTGGAGGCTGGACCGACGGGGAATGGGGTGGGGACAGATTTGAACAAAAAGGAGGGGGGCTGGGGGGCCAAAGTAAAGGGAAAAAACGTATTTGCAGGGATGGGAGTGGATGGGGTGGGGGTTGGATCTAGAGAAAGAACTGGTGTGGGTGGGTGGAGGGGGGGCTGAAGGGGGTGGTTTGAAGAAGATGGAGAATTAAGTGGGGGGGGGGGGGTATTTTCTTTATTTAAAAATATCTTACATATATATTTAAATATATATATATATAATATGTACATATATATATATATTTAATATGTATATATATTTATATATTATATATATATATATTTAATAAATATTTTGCTTGTGTGGCTCCGACGTGGCGCTGATGTGGTGCTGATGTGTGGGCGAGTGTAACACACTCTCCGTGTGAGAGTGATATTATATATTAAGGGGTGAAATAAATACACTTTAAAGATGTTAAGGGGGTTAAATAAACAGAAGTTAAGTTTAAGTATTAAAGTGAGTTTAGAGGACAAGTTTAGAGGGGAAAGATGTCTTTTATCTAAATTTTTTGATATAAAGGTATGGAGGTCTTGTATGTATATATACACACATATACATACATACATATATATATACATATACATACATACATACACACATATATATACATATATAGTAAAGTAATTATTTTTTGAATAATTAGTAAAAGAACCTATTTGTTTCATAGTTTGTCTTGCTTTGATTTAAGTTTAGATTATTAGCAATTCAAGTTTATTTTTGTATTACATAACTTGGGATAAACGTGCTAAGCACGTTCACATAGACTAGTAAGATGAATATCGTTAAAATGTTATTGTTGGAATAGATGTTCGATTACATAAAATCGAAAAATAACAATCAATGAATGATAAAAGCATTACGGAGAGAATAAATAAGAAAATATCACTTGAAATAGTCTAATCATATTCTAAATAAAATCGTACTAGTCACATCTACGTAAAAATAATTTAAGTACCAAAGTAATTTGTGGGAGACATATAGTTGATTGTTTAATTAAAATCTGATTTCCTTTATTTTGATATTAGTTTGAGTAATCAAATGTACGAATAGTTTAGATTGTTTCAGTTGTTTTCATCAATATTCTTTGATTAAAATTTATTCTATTAATTTGAATCAACATGAAATTAACACAAAAAATTGAATAACCAATAGTAATATGGGTATCTAATTAGAACTAATTCTTTGTAGTACTTAATTATAATTTGCAAAAAAATATTGTGCTGTTATTACATAATTAAAAAAACATACATAAAGGAAAATTTCTATTTTTGCTGGAAACCTAAGACTCATTTTAGCAAAGTGAAAAATGGAGAAAATGCTACTGATGCGATCTTTGTATCGATCGGTATGCCGTAGATCTACGGTCTTCTCCGGCGCCGGCGCCATAACCTCCGCCGTCAACCATCAGTCACTCCGGCACCGCCATTTCTCACCAGAGTCTTTCTCATCTTCTTCGAGGAACCCTGTTACTGGTAATAGCATCATCTTCCTTTTACGTTTGGGCACTTTGAAATACGTTTATATTCGTAGAATTTGTTATTCAGATTTGTTGTTCAGCTCAATTTGATTAAGGGGTATCCATTGTTGTATCATAACAATTTGAAATCCGTGATTCTTTTTTATTGGGGTGTGCACTGTAAGACTGCCTACAATAAAACTTTGTAGCTCGGTCCATCTTTGGACCCACACATAGCGGGAGATTTAATGCACTGGCTTGCCATTTTTACTTTTTGTAATTGGGGGTGTTTGGTAAGGATGCGTACAATAAATTTTTGTGGTTTGATCCTTCTCCGGACCCCACTCATAGTGTGAGCTTTAGTACAATGGGTTGCCATTTTTGTAATTGGGGATGTTTGGTAAGGATGCGTACAATAAATCTGTGGTTCGGTCCTTCTCCGGACCCCACTCATAGTGTGAGCTTTAGTACAATGGGTTGCCATTTTTGTAATTGGGGGTGTTTGGTAAGGATGCGTACAATAAATCTTTGTGGTTCGGGCCTTCTCCGGACCCCACTTGTAGTGTGAGCTTTAGTACAATGGGTTACCATTTTTTTAATTGGGGGTGTTTGGTAAGGATGCGTACAATAAATCCTTGTGGTTCGGTCCTTCACCGAACCCCACTAGTAGTGTGAGCTTTAGTACAGTGGGTTGCCATTTTTTTTAATTGGGAGTAGGGGGAGGGGGTGGCCAAGGTGGGGAATCAAACGCTTGCTTATAAGGTGGGAGTTTAGGTAGTCAATGAACTGAGCTATTCGTGATTCGGGTTTAATGTGATATTTATATTAGTAGGAAGGATTAGTATTTCCAATCAATTTTTAGCATATAAGTATAAAAATCTCCAACCTTTATGGTATTGAATTAGTAGTTTTTCAGAAACAGAGGTCTGTGTACACACTTCACCCACCGAAACCCCATTTGTGGGATTACGATGGGTATGTTGTTGTTGTTGTCTTTATGAGAGACATGAATGGTATTGGGTAAGTGGGATATTTGGTTAACTTGTTTTAAAGAAATCCTACCTTGATTCGAAAGAATTTAATATTGGAATGAAATTGGTTCAAATAAAGCTGAATGAATATAGAAGACTCATATAAAGTCCACCTAGTTTGAGATTGATTCATTGAGACACATGAATCATAAGTTAGCTCAGGGAGATAAATAGGGATTTTCGTTGAGGAGTTTTGATGCTTCATTTTTTTTTTTCCATCTGTTTTATACTGAAGGTCTATCGGAAATAGTCTCTCTACTTCTCAAGACAAGGGTAAGGTTTGCATACACACTACCTCCCCGGACTCCACTTGTGTGGTTACACTGTTTTTTTTTTCTTTTGCTTCTTGTTGTTTTGATGCTTTATTTTCTCTTTGCTCTTTTCTTCACTTGAATGTTTAATTCTCCTGACTTAATTTATCAAAGATTTATCTTTAACCTACTTGTTAGCTTACACATCCTTCAACTCCCTTTAGTATTTCTAATTCTGCTTTGTCATAACTGATTGTGGAATTAGAGGTTATTCTTATACACTCTTGATACGGGAAAGACAACGGAAGCACGAAACACACTCCAAATCAGTCCACAATCTTAAGGATCCGAGGACCAAGATGGAGACCACTCGCGGATTCGCTATCAACAAGAAGAATACAAGATACAATGGTGTATATAACACCAAAAACAGCTACAAAACGTGAGGAACAAGATGAATAACAATAACGCAAGTTTTGGATTCAATAAAGGACCCAAAACAGTCCACTACACAAGATGACAACAACAAAAGTAAAGAATAGATAGTGAGACCAAGATTATTACAAGATTAAGAACTAAAGAGTGTATTAAACTCAAAAAACCCTAATGAATGTAATAATCAAAACCACACTCTTACGGTGACCGCCAAGGGAATCAACTCACCTCAAGATCCACCGTTTCCAAGCAAAGATCAATACTAGCTTTTCCAAGCCCTAACTAAGACTAAGTGTTCTACTCTCAAGAGAGAGTATTTTTAATGTTTCAATTTTTCATCTTTCATAAACTAAAGAAAATAAGACTAAAGGAGCCTATTTATAATCTATTACAAAATGAACACAAAATGACTCCAATGCCCTTAATGAGGAGGGATGGTCATGGAGTGTCACTTGGACAAAGATAAGTGACCAAAATGCCCTTCAATCAAGGGAACCAAAACCGTGAACCAACAAGGTGGTCCAAACCCGAGAGTACTTAAGTCTTCAAGTCTCCAAGCAATCTTCCACACTCGGGTTTGATTAATGGTAGGCTCAAAACGTCCCCTCCAAGTATGATCCCGTGCCCTCCATGCGACCAAAGCTTGATTCTTCACATAGTGACTTTGAATGATGTCGTCGAAAGCTAAGGTGGCTATTATTCTCGTATCAACTCTGGATTGCTGTTTGTGTACATGTGATGATAAAAATAGGTGTAATTTTTTTTTGTGTACCAGTAGCTTCCTTAAGTTGATAAAATTCTGACCATTATCGTCATCCAACAAACAAAACTTTTGCTGGCACACTTGTATTATGGTGTCCTATTATTATCAACAAAGTCATCTTGTGTCAGTTGGAGTGTTAATAAATGTACGAGTGCAGTACCTGGTTCAGTGGAGGAGTTGGATTCAAGAACCTGTAACCTGTGAATGTCGGAGTTGTATTCAGCACGTGTTATTTGTAATTCATGGTTACTGCAACATATTTAGCATTGTTAGTGCGGAAAAGGACCTTATATGATTACTTACTTCTTAGGTTTCCAAAAGCATATCATGCAAGAGGTGAATCTGCAAAAATGAGAAGCTACTTAATCACCTTACTGGCGAAGTGCTTGTCGTTTCCTATTCTTTGTATCAATTTCATGATCTTGCATCAGCAATTTGACATTACATGTATATGTTTAAATTTAGAATGTCAGCATCCTTTCACGATGGCAATGGGTAGCATGCGTTATTTCAGTGAGGATGTATCTCACATGCCTAATATAGAAGATTCGGAGGTTAAACGTGCTTTTAAAGACTTAATGGCTGCAAGCTGGGATGAGCTCCCAGATGCTGTTGTCTACGATGCAAAGAATGCACTATCCAAAAGTACTGACGACAAGGCTGGCCAGGAAGCTTTGGCGAATGTTTTCCGCACTGCTGAGGCAGTTGAGGAGTTCAGTGGGATGATCACATCTCTGAAAATGGAACTTGATGATGCTATCGGTTTAAGTGGTGAGGTAAGTTGAGTTTTATGAAACAAAGGGTTTGACATACAGTTTTCTCAAGTTCTTGCTGTTTAAATTACTCATTGCTGGCAGGATGTGAAGCCTTTGTCAAAAGAATTCTCTGATGCACTGCAAACCGTATTTCAACGCTACAATGCATACATGAGTGCCTTTGGGCCAGAGGAGGAATATTTGAGGAAGAAAGTTGAGATGGAGCTGGGGACTAGGATGATACACCTAAAGATGCGATGCAGTGGCCTTGATTCTGCATGGGGAAAGGTACATCTAATTGAAGTTAGTTGGTTGCATGAATTTCAGCTTTTCTGTAGGTTTACGACTTCTAGACAAGCAATATATTTGCAAGACTATATGTTTCTCTTAGCTGGAAGAAAATTGTGGATACCAGCTGCAATTTGAGTTACCCACAAAGCAGCAATCAAGGAGTAACTTTTATTTTTATAGGTTCCTTTTTCCAACAAATATTGATCGAAATTTAGTGCATAGGCTAGCTTTCATGAATTCGTCCATTGTGCCTTTAATATAAACGTTCACATGTTAAATATTTTCATGATCTCATCTTTTATCCTCTAATCGTGCTGGTAATTTTAGAATTCATTTTACAAAATGTTCCTGAAGATTTTGTTGCATGTTCATAATAATCTCATATCTCTTGAAGGATAAACCTGTCACCGTTACTGTTTTCTCACTGCTCTGTCTGCCATTTTGAATCCAGGTTACGGTACTTGGGACTTCTGGACTTGCTGGTTCTTATGTTGAGCAAAGAGCATAGACCTTCCATCATGGCAGAAAAAACACCATGTTTTTGTCTTGAATCACCTGGAAAACTGTTGTTTTAGATAATACAGGTTGCTCCAATATGATCCGTTATGTTGTACTTGGTTCTCAGGTTTGATCATGTGATTACTAGAACAGGCAATTGATATAATAATCCTGAAAACTTGTGCAAGGAAATACTTTCTTTTGTATTCAGAAAGTTCTAATCTTTGTTTGTTCAATTGCTCTTTTACGTCAAATTCTCTGGGTAGTTGATGAATTTACTTTGCTTCTTTTAAGTTGGCTTGCTTATTTACGCTGAGCTTAAATGTAGTGACATGGACAGTGAGGATTCATATAGCCTACCCAACTAGCTCGGGTTTGAGGCATAGTATTAGTTGTTTATTTACTCGACATGGTTATACCTCGTGGTGCTGTAACAAAGAAGCTGCATCTGGGGACATCTTTTTGATTGGCATTCATGTCATTCAGCTGCAGGGGTCCATAGCTCAGTGGTAGAGCATTTGACTGCAGATCAAGAGGTCACCGGTTCAGTCTTGAGCTGGGGGTCTATCGGAAACAACCTCTCTACTTTTTCGGAGGTAGTGGTATGGACTGCATACACTTTATCCTCCCCAAACCTCACTATGTGGGATTACACCGGGTTTGTTGTTGTTGTTGTTGTATTCATGCCAAAATGGAAGAACAATAAAGTGACATAAATGGACCATTCAACACATGGTTATAGACATTGTCGAAAAAACATAGTGAATACATGAAAAAAAGAAGTTCAACATCCTTTCTTTTCTGGAAAAAAAAAATGTAAAATTCCCTCTGACTATTTAGAATACCAGCAATTAGTGTATCTTGATCATTCTAGCATTCTTTCTCCATGACCAAGAATCAGCTGGGGATTTTGGCAAAGGTGGAAGGAACAACAGTTTACGCGATAAACCAAATGGCCATCCTTCACAGTGAGAGAATTCCTTAATCACAGAATGCCTCGGAAAATCTGGAAACTCGATCCTGTTCAAGCTTGAACAACGGGACAATGTTGTCTTAGCTGTGGCAAATGCTTCATAGCTTATAGCACTTGAGCAGCGTGAAAGACGACTCCCAACAGATAAGAAATCCTCCCTCTCTTCCTTCTCTTCATCGTCGCTGTCCTCTTTTTGTTGCATTAGCTTTTTAGAGATGAATAAATCCCCTGCAGTTGGAGAGAAAGTGAACTTTTCACTTGAGATGGCCGCCTTTTTTCTGCATTTCGACTCCATATATTTACTTATTACTATTGATACAAACACCTGTTGGAAAAAACACATATTAGAAGATGAAACACATTAAACAACAGCAACATGCCCAGTAAAAGTGGGGTTTGGGGAGGAGGGTAGAATGTACGCAGACCTTACCTCTACCTCGGAGGTAGAGAGGCTGTTTCCAATAGATCCTCGGCTCTAGAAAGATGAATACATTGAACTTGAATGAAAATCTTTTGAGTATAAATTAGTACTTCCTCTTCATCATCATAATCATCCATTGCATTCTCTTCTTCTAAGCTTTGAGTACTAGAATGTCTATCCTTAAAAATATGACAATTGGCAAAGGCATCCTTTAGAGTTGTGGAGAAGAATTTGCATCTCTTAGAAGGATTTGTTGATACTTCTTGGTTAGGAGAGTACACCATGTTTGGAGGAAAAAAAAATGAAATTCTTTGAGTGTTGTAGGTGAAAAGGTTCTTCAAAGAGAACTAAATATTTGAAATTTTTGCATGAAAGTGGCCTTCCATCTTCTATTAACTTTTTTAGGGGGGGATTTTAATCTTTAAGGTGAAGACAACAATAAAAGAGTTTTCAAGAAAATAAGTGATGGTTACTTGGACTGCTTATCCCAACCCACTATGCCAAATCAACTTATAAATTTATCAGTTTCTGATTTATATACTTTATTTGCTGTTTGTGTTTTATTGTAATGCTTCTATATCACTTCCAATTGAAGTTAAAGGGTGAAAGGACATGGCACCAAACAAATGACCACTTACAAATGTTATTACCTCATGGGATTATTTTGGTATAGGAGATTAATCATTTGGATTTTGAATAAGACATGTCTGTCTTCACGCCAATGTGCTCAAATAACATTGCATGTTAACACACACACACACACACCAAAAAAAAAAAAAAAAAAACATTGCATGAGATGTTGGTAGATTATTGGCTTTTTTCTCGTTGCATAACATAAGTTCACATGGTACGCACGCTTTTGGTCTCGATGATGGTGTAGCCTAAAGAAAAATCTATTATTAGGCTTGCCAAAGCAATCAATAGGTATAAAGGTGAAATAGTTGTGGAGGAATAACTTGCAGCTATAAAAGGTGAAAATGATTTCAACAAGAAAGCTTTTGGCATGATAATATACACACTTTACCAAACTCTATTTCCTTTTCAGGATATCCACCTAATGATTATTTTAAAACTATACCTTTTGAAGCATAATTAATACTGCCATAAGTTGGTTACGAATAATAAAACCAGGTTTCACCATTAATACAATCTTGTAGCTCCTAGCCAGTCTTCAAAATTGGCCTTAGGGAGTGTTGATCCATAATTCATAAAGCATGTAATGCTTTAACCAATCTAGTAAAGGCAGAAGATAGATGTCATGTTATCAATGACGACGATGACAACAACAACAATAAAATACCCAGTATATTTCCACCAAGTGGGGTCTTGGGAGGGCAAGTGTCATGTTATCAATGGTTTGAGATAAACATTGAGTGCGGATAAGTTTTAGTTGATTAATATATGAGTATTGAGATAAAAAATGATGCAAAGAAACATGTTACATTAAGAAAGCCAAAAACACAAGTCCATCAAAAGACATTACATAGACTATAGTAACTGAATTCTTTGTTTGAATTGCATTCTTCAGACATGGACAATAATGACCAAACAGCTGCTAAGATCCACTTTTGACATCAACTGAAAACGTTGATCAACAAGTACAGTGTTAAAAAAATGTTACTTCCTAGGCACTGGACATCCTTAAGGCTACCATGACCACGCCAATCACCATGTAATACTAAAAAAGATCTTTGGTATGAACTCTTATCTTCCTATAGAACAAGAAGAAGAGAAGCAGCACTCTCATGAACGGCAACTCAAGAAAACTGATTCGATTTTCTTGACTCAATGTGGTACTGATACAACATCGTGGAAGCACCAAAATCTCAAGGATAAGTGTCTGTTTTGTTAGTGATAAAATTATACACTCACAACACCAGACATCCACGGGACAATTACTGGTGCATTTGGGTGAGCGTTTCTGTATGATTCAGGATAGCGGTCCTTAAAATTCAATTTAGGATTCTCTGCCTGCATTTGCAAATGAAAAGGGAGAGAGGGGGATTGAGAACGGCTTAGTCTATAGTAAATATCGATTTTGCAAGACAAGAACGGGAGATAATAAAATCCGTGAAGGAAAAGGCGGAACTTACATATTTCAGCCAGCACTCCTGATGCTTGTGTTGATAAATATCCGGAGAGTGGCATCCCGTCTCTGATGGACAGTAAACCCATATGTTACATTTCTTTTCGTTAGGTCCGGCATGCTTAGCTTGATTCAAACAAGCCATACAACAATCATATGCAGTTTCTCTGTGGTGGGTAAGGCCCCATCTGACAGCATCACCACCATAATCAGTATGAGCTTCGGCATGACACTCAATAGGAAGCTGCTTGCCAGCTACGATTTCGTAATCTGGAGAAAATAAATTACTGCATAAGAATCTATAATAAGACAGGTTCTCCTGAGTTTGAACTGAGCAATTGACAATGTGATTACCAAGTTCCTCAACACCCTCAGGTTTGTCATTGTGTTCCGTGTTGATGACCTGAACGGGTATCCAGAGACCAATTTCTTCTGATGTATCAACCCAGTCATCGCCCAAAGCTCGTACAAGTAACCCTGCAAGCGATGTCACAAAATTTATCCCCTGCAACATCAACAGAGAACTGAAAATACAAAATTTGAACAGCAGTCCTAAATAGAACATACTAGCCTCCTTTAGGGAAGTAGTTGAATTTGATGTCTTCTTATGAATAAGTTCTGTGGCTTCTTTCAATTTTTCTCTGCGCCAACGTTCCACCGCATCTGTTCCAACAAAAACACCGTCAACAATGATAACCATGAATTGCAAATGAACTACAGAATAATGTAAACATAGAATAAAAATATAGAAAAGACTAGTTGTTCTCAAAACAGCAGAACTCTTCAGGAAATAAATAATAAAAAGTAATATTACACTGGATACCCTTGTCCAAAAATGTTTCAGTCGCTACTACAATCTTTACTCACATGTATTTTCTACTGTTAAGCGTCAAGTTAAATGACATTTATTTAAACCATCCAAATTGATGAGGTGAAGAATATCTCCCTGACTGACCGGGATTGGGCATGCAACGTAGATGAACTTCCAAGAAAATACCTGGATCTTCCCTTAGCAGTAAAATCAATGAGAGGGAGCTTTAGGAACCAACGGGATGGGTATGCGAAGATTGACCATGTTTAACTGAGCACTAACCGGAAAATGGTATAGATGTTCACAAATTGAGAGAAGGCTCTGTGGATGGAAGTGATTTATAAAAGTACAGCTGCACCCATTAAAGATGGCTGTCAATAGAGAGGGATTATTCTTAACGAACAAAATAATGGAAAGGGATCGTGAGGAGAGAAAGGATGATTCAAGATATATTAGATTTATTGCCAGAAACGGGCAACATGTTCCATTCTGCTTAACATTTGTTGTGATGGTACTGTTCACCAAAGACGAGTTCCTTCACCTTTCCTCCATTGCAGATACAACGGACGCTACAATTGTGGTGATTATTCATTGGAACTGAGGGTAGATGGCATAGAAAACATAAAGACAGTGAGGGGACGAGGCAGAAAGATTCCTGCACAAGCAATATAAATTTATACAATGCATGGAAGAAGATAAGATGGTATTAAGAAGGGATTTTCAACAAAATCCTTCCTCAAGTCTTGTCATAATCTCTTAGCTTAGGAGGCAGCGCAAGACTTGTGAACATCAATATGAAGATTTAAAGCACCCAAGAAACTGGTGCTCTTCACATGGATATGCAATGAGAGGAGGTATATGTTGTTTCTTTCTTTTTGGATAACATTAGTGTTCGCGGCAACTAGCACGCACCTTCACAATACTACCAACATGTATCCTCCTACTAGTATAGTTAACAGGTAACTATGTCCACAAAACCTAAGCAAATACAAAGAAATCACCTAAACTTTTTGCATTTGTTGCAATTTGTGCCCTAGTCTCCAAAGTCTGCTATGAAGGGAACTATCTTATCAACTAAAATATTGAGAAGACATAAATGCATGTTTGTTAGCTGGTGATGCATGTGCAAAAGTAATAAAAGGCATGGTGATCACCATCACTACATTGTACTTACTTTAACTTTAAGAGTCATCATATTCTCCAGAGCGTACTTCCTCAACAGCTAAACCAGTGGCGGAGGTAATAAGAATTTGGAGTCTTAACAAATAAGATGCTTGGATGAAAAAAAAACTTCGGAAAACTATGCCTGTAAGCATTCTATTGGTCACTATGCGGAGAAAGGAATAAGGGTATCTTTGATGGAATTGGGAACTCATTGTTAAATTCCATAATCTCTCTTATGTCATATGTTTGTTGTTCCTTTTTTTTTTGGGTGTAAAGCGGAAGTTCATGCACTGTAAAAAGGGGATCTAATTGTTTAGAGGCTTAACAGATACTAGTTATGCTTTTGAATACGAAACGCCACCTCTGTATATTTCACTAATACTAATTTGATTAATCAACGAGTTATCCAGTTGTTAACCGAGAATATCTCAGGCTAATATGGAATGATATGCATACAAATGCATTCATATTCAGAGTATAGGATCACTAAGTAGCACGATAGAATAGAAAAGTTCAGAACAAAAATCCAAGGCAATGAACTTTAGATGTCTGAGCTTCCAAAAAGCATCTAGCACAATAAGGCCACGCCACAATTTTGAACCCAGTCAATTACCTCACTATGATAAACATGCGGCGATCCAGCGAATTGCAAAATACTTGGATTTTTTACTATGTCCATTTCAGAAGTGAAAGAATACATGTTTTAACATTTCCCATAATATACTTAAGCAATTTTAGTTCTATAAATTTGCAGGAAGTAGTGTTCTTTGAGTCGTTTCTACAGGCCTGATTTAGATTGGAAAAGCGACTCCCATCTTCAAAATGAGACTAACGACTGATCAATTTTTACCCTCACAAAGACTAACATAACATAATTAGTATTCCAAAAAAAAAAAAAAAAGAATAGCAACGCAACAAGCATAGGCATTCAATTTTGAAGAGGAAAAGCTACAAAAGAAAAAGTAACATGGTCCCCCACGAACAAAGCCCGGCAACCACCACTCATAATATGAGGCTCCGTAAATACTAGTCCCCCTAATGGGTTTACCTGACAATCCCTAAATGAATTGCAGGAGGAATCAAGATTAAAATTAAACAAATATAGAGACTCCTTGTAATCCAAATAACTCTGACCTATAGTGACAGGGTGGTTTGAGCCAGCTCATTCAACAGATGGGCTAGTCAAAGTCAACCAGCTCTATTCATCTGACTTCAAGTAAAAGAATATCAGCGAAAATTAACCAACTATGATCACATGTAACAAATGGAGAAGACATGGTCCAATTATGACAGTAAAGTTTTCAACGAATAACAGTTGAAGAAATGATTCACCCAATCAGAACCATGAATTTTAACACCGTCTGAAATGTAAAAGATCATTAGCATTATCAGTCAGAGACCCAATCACCAACAACATATCCAATGTAATCTCATGAGGGAGGTCTGGGGAGGGTAGAGTGTACACAGACCTTACCCCTACCTTGGGAGGTAGAGAGGCTGTTTCCGATAGACCAATCACCAAGTAAATATTTCAATTTTATTAGTAAGTTTTCCTTCAGAATGAAGGAAGCTAGAAGTGCTTGAAACATACTGGAAACTAGGAACAAAATTTACACCTCTGAATTGAACCCACGTGTACTCGAGTATATATTATGCATAACAGGGACAGGACTGAACAGGACAAATAGCAGTCCAAGAGCGAATAAGGATCCAACAAAAATCATCCAACTTACAAGATATCCATTTTACTAGAAGACCCATATAGATCTCAGATTAGGACCTCACAGCATAATTGAAAATCCAAGATGCATAAGGTTTACAAAAAGTTTTGAATATGTAAATAGATACTAGGAAAACGGGAAAAGTAGAAGAAAGAAGTAGACAATCAACAACAACAACAAACCCAGTGTATTCCCACAAAGTGGGGTCTGGGGAGGGTAGAATGTACGCAGTCCATATCACTACCTCCAAAGAAGTAGAGAGAGTGTTTCCGATAGACCCCCGGCTCAAGATAGAGAATAGTAAGCAAGAGCATAATGCACCATTAAGCATGGTGGGTGGCAAAGAAGTAGACAATCAATAGCAAGCAAAAGTAACATCAGAGCAACAAAACTCCCTGCATTGTACCAGGAGAAGAGAACTGTTATCTAACTTCTCAATGTTTCTTGCATCAGCAATAGATTTATTTATACTACTCATTTGCAAAGACTTATACAGCTTGGTTTTGTAGTTTTACTGCTGAAGTTACGGACTAATTCGGGTTTCACATTTGAAGATTCTATGGGTAGATAATATCGAAAGTTTCAATGAAATGATTAGTACATAAATGGAGAGAAGGAATGTGCAAATCAGATACCATTCCTATCCGAACGGAACAAAAAAATAACATCTTGAGATAAGGTTGATTCATTAATTAGCCACTGTCTAAGAAGAACCAAAAAACACAAATTCAAATTTTTATTCATCCATAACAGTTCTTCAAAAAAAAAAAAAAGTAGCAATTACAGATCCTGCATAAGAAAGACAAGACAGTGAAACCTGGAGACAAACCAAGGCTTGAAGACAGAAAATGCAACTTGGAGATTGTGACCTACCGGTTACCGGCTAGGAGCAATCAAGCTCAGAGAGCACTACTGGGCGGTGGCTTATCGTCGTCTTAACTTTGGAAACTTAATGTCCAGACAACAACATAGAATTGTCTTTTAGGAAGAGAAAAAGCACAGGTCTTGAGCATCTGATCAACAACAATTTCCTTTTTACAAAAAAAATGAAAATATGCAGACCTAAATATCATAATTCCGAAGCTCCCACAACTCCCAATTCTAGGACATACAAATCATATGCATATGCTAGAGAAAATTAGCATTTAGTTTTCAGCTAATGGTTAAACCGAAAATCTCATGTTAAAGCAAATCCAGTGGTTGCCACTGTCTAAAAGTTTTAACGGGTATAAGTGTCCAAAACGCAAAATTAAGTGTGACAGTCTTCCCAATCTGACAGTTTTCTTTAAGTGTAACAGTCTTCCCAATCTGACAGTTTTCTTTTCAGAAAGACCAAACCACCTGTTTCAGCAACTCTTACATGAACTGCCGCTAAGAAAGTTTTAATGATTTAATATTTTTATTGAATTTGGTAAAGGAAAACCTTAGAAACTAGACCAGATACAGATTACATTAGCAGCAACTTTATCACGTTGTAAAATCTCCATATTGATTTATGAGCTACATTGCACTTCCTTGATTGACAAACATTCACACGTACCAACTACACAGACCAAATATACTTTAGTAAGAGATGAGATAACTAGAAGTCTACAACTGATACAGCTCCAGTATAAACGGCTAAGGCATCTTCCCAAATAGAAGCTTTAAGAATGAAGTTGCATAACAAGGATGGCAGAATTTTATTATTTTAAAGATATTGAAGGCACAATACCTTGTAGCACGGTCACATCTGCATTGGCATTCACGCCTTTCAAAGTTGCTAGTATCTCATCTGTTATCGTCTCTTTAATATTCTCTGGTATTTGTTGCACCTTTTCATCCATCAAAAGTTTGACCTTTAAGCCATTTACCTTCACCAGATAAGAAGCATTCCTCATCAAGCAAAGCGCATGGGAAAGAAGCGAACTCAGAAACCAAACACCAAAATCCCAATAAAGGTCTTACCACATTAATAAGTTCTACAGGTTCTAGTTGTTTTCGCAATTGAATTGACTCTTCCATTTTCCTAATCTGATCTGGGGTATACCTAGAAGCTATATACCCAAAAGCATCCATTTATCAGACCACCAATCAACATTACAAATAAGCAATAAAACTCAAAATGGGTCAAGAAAAGATTCAGAATCAAGAGGAGGGGTCATTCAAAATAATCTGCAGACACTTAAAAGCTGTGTCAAAAGCACCAAGTGATGAAACAGACATTCAACTTTCCCAAAATGAACCAACAGAAAATCCAGAATCAATAAAAGGGCTCATCCAAAACTAATCTGAGGGATAGCTAGAAACCTATTATCAAACAAGAATTAAATTTTTAAAAAAGCAACAAAATGCCAAAATGAGCAACAGAAAAACCAGAATCAATAAAAGGGGTCATCCAAAAATAATCTGAAGTACAAGCATTCAACTTTCTAAAAAAGCAAGAGAGTCCCTAAATGGTTTAATAAAAGATTCAGAATCAAGGGGTCATCCAAAAACAAGCGGGTGTATGTTATATAGTTAAAAGCTGTGGTAAAACAACGCATTTATCAAATAAGCATTGAACTTTCTAAGAAAGCAACAAAATTACCAAAGTGGCTCAATAAAAGATTCAGCATCAACGGGTCATCCGAAAAAAATGAACTGGTTATGTATGTTATATAGCTAAACGCTGTGGCAAAACCACTTATTTATCAAACAAGCATTCAACTTTCCAAGAAAGCAACAAAATCCCAAATGAGTACAGAAAATTCAGAATCAAGAAAAAGGATCATTCAAAAATAACCTGGTGTAGGTTATGCAGATAAAGAACTGTGGCAAAACAACACATTTATCAAACAAGCAATCAACTTTCCACCAAAGCAATCAAATCCCAAAATGGCAAACAGAAAATTCAGAAACCAAAACAAAGGGTCATCCAAAAACAATCTAGTGCAGACCTAAAAGCTGTGACAAAACCACACCTTTATCAAACAAGCAATCAACTTTCCAAGAAAGCAACAAAATCCCAAAAGGGTAAACAGAAAATTCAGAAACCAAAACAAAGGGTCATCTAAAAACAATCTGGTGTACACCTAAAAGCAGTGGCAAAATCCACCCTTATAAAACAAGCATTCAACTTTTTGAATAAATCAACAAAATCTTAAATGAGCCAACAGAAAATCCATAATCAATAAAGGGCTCATCCAAAAATAATCTGAGGTATAGCTAAAAGCTGTGTCTGAACCACGCATTTATCAAACAAGCATCCAACTTTCCAAGAAAGTAACAAATTCCCAAATGAGTAAACAAAAAATTCAGAATCAACAAAAAGGGTCATCCAAAAATAACCTGATAAAGAACTGTGGCAAAACAACACATTTATCAAACAAGTAATCAACTTTCCAAGAAAGCAACAAAATCCCAAAATGGCAAGTCATCTGAAAACAATCTGGTGAAACCTAACAGCTATGGCAAAAACCACACATTTATAAAACAAGCATTCAACTTTCCAAGAAAGCAACAAAATCCCAAAAGGGTAAACAGAATATTCAGAATCAAGACAAAGGATCATCTAAAAACAATCTGATATACACCTAAAAGCTGTGGAAAAATCCACCCATTATCAAACAAGCATTCAACTTTCCAATAAAGCAACCAAATCCCAAAATGGCAAACAGAAAATTCAGAAACAAAAACAAAGTGTAATCTAAAAACAATCTGTTGCACACTAAAAGCTGTGACAAAAATCCACCCTTACCAAACAAGCAATCAATTTTTTGAAAAAAGCAATAAAATCCCAAAAGGGTGAACAGAAAATTCAGAATCAAGAGAAAGGATCATCCAAAAACAATTTGGTGTACACCTAAAAGTTGTGACAAAACCACACATTTATCAAACAAGCATTCAACTTTTTGAAAAAAGCAACAAAATCCCAAATGGGCCAAACACAACATTCATAAACAACAGAACAAGCATACATATTAATAAAAGCAAAGATTACCTCTTTGAGAATCACTATAAGGGTACATATAGACAGAAGTGTAAAGAGAATGAAGCACATAGAGAGCAATAAAAATGTTGATTGAACAAATAACAATCATTGTTCTCTTATATGACATCCAGTTTCCTCTCCACTCTCCTCTTGCCATTTCCACTTTTCTCCTTCAACTTCTCCACCATGTAATCATCTTTCAACCCACAAATATTTATCACTTATTTTTCAAAAAAAAAAAAAAAAAAACCCTGAATCAAGAAATATTTATCAGTTACTTTTTTCAACAAAACCCAGATTCAAGAATATTTATCAGTTATTATAAAAAAATACTAAGAATTTTTTTTTTTTGTAAAAATAAGACACCCCAGAATTAAGAAATGTGGAGAATATTTGTTGGGGATTTTTTGTTTGGATTAAAGTAGATCGATGATACCAATACCAAGAATTCTTGTTTTGTTCTATATTTTTTGTAAGTAGTTATTTTTTTATATTAAATATGCAGAATAGGGAAAGATGGTAATAATAATGGAGATGTAGTAGTAAAGTAATGGAGATTCTTTAATTAGCTCCGGCAGCTGTATTTAGTGATAAGGATTTTTAATCTGTGAGATTAAAGTGAGTATTTGTGAATTGTGATTATTAAGGTGCTCATAATTATGATTTACTACGTGAAAACAAAAAAGTCGGACGGAAAGTTTATGCCTTTTTCGGGTTTTTCTATTGCCTTTTTTGTTGCTAAAATGTTAAAAAAAAAAAAAAGAAAAAAAAAAGTTTAATCAGTACTTCCTTGTTCAAATATGTTAAAGAAATGACAATATGTTACAGAAATGATAAATAATAGAGGAATAAAATAAATAAAAAATAAATTATTTATTAATTTTTTAATATTAAATAAATATTACTGAATATTTATTTTTAATATAATAAATATTATTATTGAACGAAGGATGGTACTCCCACCCCGATCAACAATACATGTCCTTTATTGATTTAAAGATCGATATAATTTAACTATACTATGTGTACCTTTGAATATAATAAATTAAATTTTTTAAAATATATTACAAATACTAATAAATAACACTTATTTAATAGTATGAGTAAAATAGGTACATATATAAATTATCAGTGGTTATTTAAATTGAACAATAACTACTCTCCCGTTTTTTATTAGTTGACTTTCTTTCTAACAATGTATGTTTTAATTTAGTTATTCAAGTTCTAAAATCAAGAATACTTTATATATATATATATATATGTTTCCCATTTTACTCTTGATACGAATACTAAATACATCTATAATTTTCAAAATTATTGAATAATGTATAAATCTCAATTCTCAAAACCAACATTAAATGATTATTACTAGTTTTAATGATAAATACTCAATGTTCTAGAGGTAATGCATGACATGGACTAATAGGTATCATAATTTCAATGTTAAAGCATTGCCTTTAAAAGATACACAAGTGTAAATATGTAACGTTCATCAGTATTTATTAATTTTTAATAGGTAAGTTAAATTTATAGAAGCCAATTAATATGAAACGGAGGAAGTAATATTAGGGTAAAACATAAAAATAATAATTATCTTTTTTAATATATTAAAAATAATAAAAAATTATTTTTAAAATAATGAATAATTAGAAATCAAGTATTTTGATGCCGGCGTTGCCCGTTAATTGGTAAGGATACTTTCTTCTAATAAGTTATGGTTAAATTTTTGAGAGTTAATTTAGTTTTTATTATTAGGTCTAGCAAACTCAACGGAGCGAAACGACATCGTATGTATGCTTCTACAATAGGCTTCTTGGAAGAGAGCTCTATGGTGATTAACTTCAGCTTCAACCTGTTCGATGAAGTGCCTCAATGAAAAACCACACATATGATTATTCAATGATGATTTGTTTTGCTCGTTGTGAAAGTTAAATATTCGTATGCATTGAATTTTTGGTGCAGATTCTGTAATAGACCCTCGCGATCCAGCACTTCCCAGATACTGCATATAACAGGAGCTTTAGTGTATGAACTGCCTTTGAATTTATGTAATGTTTCAGCTCAAAGTTGCTCGTTGTGAAAGTTAACTATGTGTATGCATAGAATTTTTGGTGGACATTGGGTATAGCAGGAGCTTTAGTGCACGGGGCTGCCTTTTTTATTCTTTAATGTCTCAGCTCAAAGTTGTATCGTTTATGTGTAAGACTTTGGGGAGGAAATTTCACTGGCAAAATCGTGTACTTCATCAAAATCTAAGGCCAAATTCAGTAGCATCGACATATATTCATGGGAATGCCAGCAAATATGAATCACGATATCTATTTGATACAATGGTGTCATTTATCTCGAGTAGAAGTTCAAGATTTTGGGTACCGTCATTCTTGTCCTGTAAGCGGTTTTATAGTGACGAAAATTCTGCATTTTCTTCGTTGGAGGAAACGACGGAAAGCTATAGCAATGAGCCCATTGATAATGTTTACAAGGTTGTTATGGATCACTCCAATCCAGGGCATAAGATGGAGAGAGCTTTGGATAAGCTTGAAATAGAATTGACAACACCGTTGGTGGTAGAGGTCTTGCAAAAGCTTCGTTATGAAGAGAAGTTAGCGTTTAGGTTCTTTACGTGGGCAGGACATGGAGGAAATTATAGTCACGAGGCTCAAGCGTATAATGAGATGATTGATATATTGTCTAGTACGAAATATAAGGTGAAGCAGTTTCGTGTTGTTTGTGATCTTCTGGACTACATGAAGAGAAATGATAAGAGTTTGGTTCCTTTAGAAGTGTTGCTGAAAATTCTGAGACAGTATGCTGAAAAGCATTTGACACATCTTCATAAATTTGCGAGGAAGAAGAAGATACGAGTGAAGACACAACCCGAAGTACATGCCTTTAATTTGTTGTTGGATGCCTTGTGTAAGTGCTGTCTTGTGGAGGAAGCTGAGGCTCTGTTTGCGCGGGTGAAGAGTAAGGTCAAGCCAACTGCTGATACTTATAACATTCTTTTCTTCGGTTGGTGTCGTGTTAGAGACCCCAATAGAGCTATGAGCACTCTTGAACAGATGATCAGCCTAGGACATACACCCGATAACTTCACCTATAATACGGCTATTGAGACATTTTGCAACGCAGGAATGGTGATGCAGGCTGCTGAACTTCTCGAGTTCATGAGAACTAAAGGTTCGACCATGTCTTCTCCCACTGCAAAAACCTATACTATTATGATCGTGGCACTTGTTCAGAACGATATGATGGTAGAATGTTTTAAAGTTCTCGGGGATATGTTAAATAGCGGATGTGTTCCTGATGTTTCAACGTACAAGGACCTGATTGAAGGTATGTGTTTGGCTGGAAAGACCGAAGCAGCTTATAAGATTTTGGAAGAGATGGGGAACAAGGGCTACCCTGCTGATATAGTTACCTACAACTGTTTCCTTAAGGTCCTTTGCGACAATAAAGACAGAGATGAAGCGCTTAGGCTTTATAAGAAAATGACGGAAGCAGGCTGTGTTCCTAGTGTACAGACGTATAATATGCTAATCGTGATGTTCTTTAGAATGAGCGACGTTGATGGAGCCTTTGAGACCTGGCACGAGATGTCTAAGAGGGGTTGTGAGCGTGTTACAGAAACATATTGTGTGATGGTTGAAGGGCTTTTTGATAACAATGCTACTGAAGAGGCATGTTTTCTCTTGGAAGAAGCTGTGAACAGAGGTATGAAACTGCCATACCGCAAATTTGACTCATTTTTAACGCGGCTTTCAGCCATCGGTGATCTGAGAGCCATTCACAAACTGTCAGAGCACATGAGAACATTCTACAACCCTGCTATGGCACGACGCTTTGCCATCAATCAGAAGCGGAAGAGCATGAGCTTAAGAGGGAAGTGAAAATAACTTTTGTTGTTTAAGTGGCACGACGTTTGGATGGCGTGTTACTTTGAATGCATTTGAGTGACACACATTTGGAAAAACATTGACTTATATATATTAGTGTGACGATCTTTTACAAGTATTATCGTGAATACTTCTTATTTTTCAGGTTACTAATCTCACTTTCGATGGACGATTATCTATACTTGATGATGTGTCCATATAGATTGAGAAAAGTTGACATAGTCAATGGCTACTAAATTGGAGATCAACTTTAGTGGGATTAAGATAAGCAACAAAGATTTGGTACTGATTACCTCTTTGACTTGTGTAGGTCTCATCTTCCAAATGGTTCTGAACTATGTTGCTCGGACTTGTCAAAAATGTCCAACAGGTGTGTGTCGGATTCACCAAAAGTACTGTATTTTTGAAGAATCCAATCGGGTGCGGCATCAAAAATGAAGAGTCCGCACAACTTAGGTTCTGAAAACTAATTTGGAGTGAAGTTAATGATGCTTTTGCTACAGTTGGGTTGTCTATCTAGTATATAAATGGTCCCCTATTTAGTGTGAGGTTATCGGGTGTCAAGTGGATGGATTGAGTTGAAATTAAGGGTGTTAAAATGAGTTTAGTTAATAAATAACAGATCAATAATCAGCTCAAACTTGAGCAAGTTAATCGGTTTATAATTTTATAAGCTAATTTTGTCTCCTCTAACCCCAGAATAGCCCAATTTTAATAGAATGAAAATCGAATTCAAATTAATTAAATAATAATCAGTGAGGTACTATGTTTTAACAAGGCACGTCAAAAATTAATTTAGTACTACTAGTATTAATTTATGAAGACTTTGAACATAAATTAAATAGGAGTAATTTAATTGGCTGAAGACTTTTTGTTTACGGCTTCCTGTTGCCAATTACTTTCAAACAACATCAATTATCCAATACGATTTGCTACTTCCCAAATTATTTTTGGAAGGATTAAACCGAATAATTATCCATTGAGGTGATTTTTTATATTTTTTTTCTGTAGTAAGCACCCACACTTCTTAAATTTGGAGTCCGCCACTGTTATTGTATATGAGCAATGTATAAAAAAACAATTCACACACTAAAACTTTTGGTATAACAGCATTTCGAGAAAAAATCGAACTACAAGGTTTAATTATAGCAGTCTTGCCTTATAGTATTTCTACGACAATCTACTTTCATAGCTTGATTCATAACTTGAAATCAACATATCAGCAAACTCTCCTCCGTATGATCAATATATTTAACTATAAAAAATAAACAGTAAAAGGACCAGCTGTTAAAGATAAATACTCTCCTTTTTTGTCTGTAAAATTGACATTTTAACCGATCATCGGCTTCGCCAGCTGTGATGTTAGCTCTATCAACAACCCATCAAAACCTGCCACGTCGATAAACAGAAGGGTAGAATAGTAATTTCATTTTGAATGCATTGGGTGAACAGAGATATTGGAAGTAAGGGGCGTCTCAATGATTACAGAAAAATCCAAAGTGGAAACAAGTATGGCAATTGCTGAACAATCATAATCATAATATATAAAGAACTCCAAATAATAATTTATCTTTACACATATCGAGGCAACAAAAAATACCCACACACAAAAAAAGAAAAGATCATATATTTAGCTTGAAATCTTGTTTGAAGAAAAGAAAAGATCAAATTTTTAGCTTGAAATTTTGTTGTAAGAAAAAAAAGATCAAAATTTTAGCTTGAATCTTGTTTTAAGAAAAAAAAGATCAAATTTTTACCTTGGAATTTTGTTGTAAGAGAAAAAAGATCAAATTTTTAGATTGAATCTTTGTTGTAAGAGAGGTTTTGGTTTGTGGGGTTTGAAGATTTTTGTTTTGTTTTTTTAAAGATTTTGGGGAAATTGAGGATGTGGGGTTTTGGGGGAAGGTATTATTGGGGGAGAAAAGAGAGGGGGGAAATGGAAGGAATAGTTGTGGTGTTCGCATGGATGTCAAGTCAAGATAAACATATCAAGAACTATGTTGATTTATATTCCTCTCTTGGATGGAATTCTCTTGTTTGTCACTCTCAATTCCTTAATATGTATGTATTCTCCCTTTTAGCTCCTTTCTTTTTAAAAAAAATTATATATCCGTGGTGTCCGAGCTAGCTTTAAGGTAGGTGTAAGGTCAGTGTACCCTCCCTTGACCCCACTTCGTGGGGATTATACTGGGTATGTCATTGTTGTTGTTGTACCTTGGTGTCTGGGCTAGCTTATATGCATCTTGATTAATTCCACGTAATACATGTCACCTCTCACATTGGTTACTAGGTAACTCTGTCCAACAAGACTAGGACAGCTGAGAGCTATGGTTCTCAATTTAGCTTATCTTTGAAGTCTTAACCCCAATTGATGATCATGTAATGATAAGTTTTATGTTAGCTTGCCTTGTTCTTGTGCTTCATTTCTTTGATTTTTTTGTGTTCTTGGAAAGTAGCTCCTTTTTTCTCTTTCTTATTGAGTTTGCTGGAATTTGCTTAAATTAGTTAAAAAGTTAAGTTTTCTTATAACTTAGTGATCATTGGAAGCACATCATGAAGATAGACTGTCTGTCAATTTAGGTTGGAGGCAGTTTTCGAGCAGTGTAAATGAGAATTTAGGCTGTACTTAATGTTTTTTTAATGAAATGTAGCTGTCAAAATTGATGGTGCATAAATTGAACTTAACGTGAGATGAACTTATCCATGTTTAGTAGATCCCAGTTAATATAGAGAATCGAACTCTGGCTTGTGGATGTGAACTATTCATATGTTCCTATATGCAAAATGTTACTTGTTGATATCCACCTCGGTTTCCTAGTACCATCTTTTTCGTAGTTTCCAAAAATTTATCAGAGTTTTCTGTCTTGTCCCGTCAGATAGGAATACAGAATAAGTAGGTGGTTGGTGTAAATGATGTAATTAATTTTTTGGATTTTGTTAGCTCTTTAAATTTCAAATAGGAGTCAATTATGTCTTTTGTACATTTTTGCATCATCTGGATGCTCATTAATGAAATGCTTTTATTACTGATCAAAGAAAAGGTGGTGGATTCTACGGTATTCTCAAGCTTACTCTGATTATGGATTTTTATCATTATATTGGTGACATTCACATTATGTTAGCTGCTTCTTTCTCCTATAGTCCAACTTTTAAAGAAAGAGAACCTGCTATGCGAACTTATGAGATCGTTGCTCATTAATCTTGCAGGTTTTTTCCTGATAAAGCTGCAGCTTTGGCAGCAGAGATTGTGAATGAGCTTGTTGAGGTTAGTTCTATGTGAAGTTACAATCTTTTTTCTTCCATTGGTAAAAGAGGGATTTTTAATAGACAATGTCAAGTTAAAATAATGGTGGGGTTAGAGCAAACAACCAAAAGAGTACAATGCAAGAATCTAGTTTAGATGGAATTGGTCTTAAGAAGGATCAAAAGAATCCATGAACATCATTAACTCTTCAACTCCTTCTGGAACTCTGCCACTGAAAAATTGGGAGTCTTAAGTCATTTGAGTCCGGCATTTTCTCCATGCTCAGCGCACGAAAAGGATCATTGATGGGTTCTGAAATCTTTATTATATGGATAATCTTATTTAAATTTCATGGGAAATTAGGAGCTCTTGATTTCTCTCCTTCTGCGAGGCCTGCATGATAAGGTATCGTGGGACCATTTTCCTGATTCCGTGTCCTTAAGTTTACAATGTTCTCTCGTCCAAGCAGACAATGCAATCATGAATGGCCAAAGGCATGGCTCAATGTGACAAAAATGTAGAACATTTACTACAAATCCAACAATACTTCAGGCAGGAGTAGAAGATGATTAACAGCCTTTGCTCCCATATGATGCATATTAACATTATTATGTAGTCTCCTTCTCCCCCTTGTTGAGTTATCTCAGGATTGCCAGGATTGAAACTATATTGTAGTTTTCCAAAGGAAGGACCTCCTGTTCCACTAGTAGCATATAAGGATGTTACGGAGAAAAAAAACTTCCCCAGAAGTTTTGAACTATTGTGAAGGAGAAGAAAATGGGCATCTAATCCATAAAAATTCGAGGCTGTGGTATGAAAGTTCTACAAAAGCTGTGTCTAAGAGGCCAACTGCAAAGTCCTTTATTTTGAGTCCAAATTGAAATAGAAAATTTAGACCCAATCTTACTCCTACAAACAGCATGGCCTTCTGAATTATGACCCCATGAGATGCCAATTAGTCCAAATTTCAGATCTGAAATTCGAGCGTCTTTGGCTTCTATGAGAGTTTATTATTCAGGCTGAACCTATCTCAGAGAGGAGTGGCCCAACAAAGTATCTCCCAAAAGTCTGTGGAAATCATCACCAGCTTTTTAGCAGACACCTTTTGAACTCTTTACATTTCTGATGTCTTTCCAAAATGGGATCACACGGGAAGACCTAGGTACCTTATAAAGCCCATTGCTTGCTTAAATGCCTAATTTGGGAGCAGTTAGCCATCTCCATTTTCAGAAGATTCTAAGCAGATATATATACAACTGTGCTCACCGACTGAAAAAATTGACATGGTTGAACAGCGATACCCTGCTAAAAAGCGATATCCAAACTCATCAAATCTAATAAAATTCTCAAATTTTAAGATGGCTTATCTTTTCTACATATTTCCTTTTCCCATTAACTCGCAAATGGTTATACAAGCTGAACGTGTGAGTGTATTTTCAATCCAGACCCTGTATTTTATTTTCTTCAACTCTTGACTAATTAGCAAGAATGCATAAGGACTTGGTTAGTATCATATAAAAATTAATAACCATGTTTCTGTCATGTTATGACTTTCTAATGGCCACTTTGTTTTATGTTGTATGTGTAGGAGCTAAAAGTTAGACCGTGCCCTGTTGTCTTTGCATCTTTTTCTGGTGGACCAAAAGCTTGCATGTACAAGGTTCTCCAGGTAAAGTACAATTCTTTGAAAAATGTAGTATATCATCATTGCCGAATATGTACATCAGTACATACAACAGTTTGAAGTGTTTCATTCTTTTCTATCATAGCGTGTTCTACATGGTGCAACTAATTTCTTTTGTTCTTTAATTTGATCACAGATAATCGAGGGCAAATGTGAAGAACGTGTCAATCTGGTATACTCCATTGTGTTTTTCTCTCATGATGTTTATGTTCTTTCACCCCTACTTGTTTGGGACTGCAGCATAGTTGTTGATGTTTATGTTCTTTCCCAATCTTTAGATATGAGTTTGCTACTATGAGACAGGCTTGGGTATCAGCGAAGTGGTTAAATCATAAATGGCAACTTAGTTTCCATTCCATAACATGATTTGTGTTCTCAAATTTTTAAGCTTACTGTACTATTCTATCTAAAAGATTTCTATACCAGGGACACCATTAGCATATCATAACACCTCTTCTTCCTTTTGTGATATTTGGTTGCTTTATCTTCTAAAAACTTATGATACCTCCACCACACCCGCTTCCTAATTGTGGTAATCCGTTACCTTATTTTTTAAGTAACGTGATACACTTGATCTCTGATGATCTGATAATTTGTTTCATATGTTTAATATGAAGGGTGAGTTCCGGCTTGTTAGAGACTGTCTTTCGGGCTACATTTTTGATTCTTCTCCAGTTGACTTTACTAGTGATCTGGGTACTAGATTTATACTACATCCAACAGTTCTTGGAATGTCACGTCCTCCTCCCCTAGCCTCATGGATAGCAAATGGAATTGCTTCCAGTCTGGATGCCCTCTTCCTTAGAAGATTTGAATCACACCGTGCTGAGTTTTGGCAGACTCTGTATGCTTCTGTTGTGAGTGTCTCTCAACTTTTGATTCAGCTTATTGTTGTCGCTCCTTGTATATCTCTGCTTGACATAGTAATGTTTTTGGACAGAGCACCGGTGCTCCCTATCTCATATTGTGCTCAGAAGATGATGATCTTGCTCCCTATCAAACTATTCTTAATTTTGCTCAGCGACTTAAAGATCTCGGTTCTGATGTGAAACTGCTAAAATGGAGTAACTCCCCTCACGTAGGTATGGTGTTAATCCTGTGGAAATATTTTTTGGAGTCTTGACATTTTGAATCTATTAGATGTCAATAAATATTTTTAAAAAACTCTCCTAGTAGTACTATATCTGCTATTTAGATTCTAATAATTACTGTCAGTACAGTAGAGAACCAGAAGTTGACCCTCGTGATATTTTATCTTTTACACCTTAGGAGGATGAAAAAGAATAGAACTTTGGATGAAAGTATTAGTGATGGCCCGTAAATGTTAAGAGTTTCAAGAAGCTTAGTAGCTTAGGAAAGACCAAAAGAACCAGTTGCAAGAACTAGAGTTGCATACTTTCACAAGAATCTTGAGCTTCTGTAGTCAGGCTCGCTCTCTTGCCTTACTTCCCAATCCAAAACAGTCTTGTTGACATCTCTCGTCGATTAAAAATTGCAATCATTCTATGTCTCTCTGTGTCATTTCTGAGATCAAGCATATAGTTTTGTGGAATTGTTAGCGAGATGGTCATTTAACTAGGATTCATCAGGTTGGCATTGGCACAATATAGTACATTTCTTGTTATTATGCATATTCAGGTTTTACAGCGTTTCACAATCATGTGATTTTGATGAAACTCTTCTATTGTGACTTGTGTCAACCAGGTCACTATCGGTATCACCAACTTGAATACAAGGCTGCAGTGACTGAGGTACTTGGAAAAGCTGCTACGATCTATTCTCAAAGAATCCGTCAACTTGAAGGGGAGAAGATGGGGTTGGAAGGGTCACACGATGAAATCTCGGAGCCTTTAGGGAATCTTAGAAAAGCAGCTGCTACTGCTAATCAAAGCTTCCAAAGAATTGTTCTTGAGTTGAATGACCACTTCGTTGTACCCAGCTCTGTGGAATATCACGAGGGCAGTAATTTCGGATCAGTTCAGCACGAACAGAAAGAACGATACATTCCCCTATCAAGCCCACCAAGAATCAACGCTCATGGTGTTCTTGGTCAAGTTCTATTTGACGTGTGTGTCCCAAAGGTTGTTGAAGACTGGGACATTAGGTCATCACCAACTTTCAGGAAAGTATCATTCCCATCAACTCGAAGGCATTCACCTTTCAATCCTATGAAATGCATTCGTCGTTCAAGATTGTAGGATGTCTGCTAAGTGAAGAGAAAAATGACATGGGAATATCAAGAATATACAGACATGAGAACGCCATGAAAGAAACACGAAGACTCTGTAGGCTTTGCTTGTTCTTTTCGTTGGCGAAATAAGGATAATCCTCAGGAATCCAGAGGTACATTACTTAAATAGGCAAAATGTTAACCTGATTTTGCATGGAGTTTGCTGTGTAAAAAAAGATCAAGTCTACCAAGTGTTAATGTTACCAAGCTTTCCCGTTTCATTTGTTGCATTACTCTGATTGTACATAGCTTGAAGAAAAATATATCTCTTTGCCGACTCCATCTTGTCTGGGACTGAGATGTAGTTGTTATTGTATTTGTATTTACATGAAAAATCTGTTCTGGTCGATATAGTTCTCAAAAAATGAAAACAAATCAGTATTATCTCAAAGCAGAATAGTGAATAATGATGAATCTTTACCATACAAAAGGGTCTAAATGAAGCAAATGGATATGAATGATTCATATAATTGATCCAACAGGCTTCAAATAGTATGTCACACAGAGTCCAGAGCGTCTGCCTTTGTAAGACAGGCACACGGTCGGGCGCCTGAGAGAGGCTCCACCCGGGGCAAGACCATTTGAGAGAGGCTTCGCCGGGATAAGACCGCCTTACACCTGGATGCGGTCATAATGGCCCTCGAGTTAGGGCCCTCTAGAGCCCAACAATCAACCTCGAGCTGCATGCCCACCTGCTTCAATCAGCGTCAAGCAAGGCGTCAGAACATAGGCACATGCTATAAGATAGTTTTTTCAGTGTCAAGCGTATCGTTGTTTCACACTGAAGCAACGGTTAAGTTTTGCGACCTATAAAAGGAGTTAAACAAGGCGTTAGAACGTAGGCCCTTGCTATAAGATAGTCCTTTCAGTGTCGAATGTACCATTGTTTCACATTGAAGCGACAATTAAGTTTTGTGGCCTATAAAAGGAGTTAAATGAGGCGTCAGAACATAGGCACGTGCTATAAGATAGTCATTTCAGTGTCAAACAGGCGTCAGAGCGTAGGCACGTGCTATAAGATAGTCTTTTCAGTGTCAAACGTACCATTGTTTCACATTGAAGCGACATTAAGTTCTTAGTTTCTTTTTTTTGTGTGTGTAAAATCACATGTTTGGGCCTTCTAGCCTAAAAAAAGAAAAAACTTAACCGGTCTCAATTCACTTGCGCCTCTTTTCGCAAACTATACTATTAAAAGAAATGACATTTTTTTTCGAAAATAATCATTAAGGATAAAATAAAACTACACACTTACTACATATTCCAATATAAAAATCTACTCATCATTTTTCCGAACAAACTAATGTCCTATTTTCATACTCAGTCCGTTTAAAAAAAGAATGATTTTCATTCCACGTGATATGTTTAAGACCATAAGATTGAAGAATATTTTGATACATTGACGTAACTTTAATTCAGGACCATAAAGCGCTCCGCATCGTCAAGTCAAAATAAGTACAGTACCAGTAATTTTTTTTTTAAAGGGAGGTTTGAATTTCTTTTTTTTTTTTTTCTAAACCAAAGAAAAAAGAAAGATTTGAAATCAGTAATTTGGCGGTTTCATTACACACTTCACCCTATGAGCAGCTACAATTCCGTACATTATTCAAGAAAATGCAGTAAGGTATATTGGCTATGGGTGGGTGGGGGGTTGTACGTGACTGTAGTGCTATTCCAACGGTCGAATTTGCTCTACTTTCTATAAAAAAAAAATACACTGAATTTTTTTATCAAAATCCTTCATCATCTTCAACTTTATTTTCTTCAATATCTTGTAAAACCATAACCAGAAATACCAAAACAAAAAAGATGGTGAAATATGAAGAGATACGCCAACAAAGATTGGAAGAAAACAAGAAAAGAATGGAAGAACTTAATCTTCCTTTGCTTACTCAAGCTCTCAAAAATTCTACTTCCCCCAAGCCTTCTCCTGTAAGTCCCTCTTCTTGTAATCTATGTGTATCAGCGAAAAAAGTAAATACACTCGGCTATTTGTGTAAAGATCCCTTTCTTTTTTCCAAAAGATTAACTCACTTTTCTCTGTTTGTTTATGGGAAATGATAGATGAAGAAGACGAAGCCTCGGATTATGGGGACAGAGCTTGTTGCTGTACGAAGATCACCTCGTGTTGCTAAAAGCCCTGCCCCTGAATACAAAGAAGTACAGTGTACATTTCCTTTAGCTCGTTATCTTGTATTATCTTCTTGTTGTTTCTGCTTGTTGCTACTGCCTCTTTTCATCGTTATTTGAGCCAAGGATTATTCGTACGCTCTACCCTCTTGAGAGAATTACAGTGAGTTTGTCGTTGTCGTTGTTGTTGTTCCTGCTTGTTGCTACTGCCTCTTTTTATCGTTCTTTGAGCCAAGGACTATTCGTACACTCTACCCTCTTTAGACGATTACAATGAGTTTGTCTTGTTGTTGTTGTTGTTGTTGTTTCTGCTTGTTGCTACTGCCTCTTTTTATCGTTATTTGAGCCAAGGATTCTTCGTATACTCTATCCTCTTTAGATGATTACAGTGAGTTTGTAGTTGTTGTTGTTGTTGACTTCTTGTTGCTTCTGTTTGTTGCTGCTGCCTCTTTTTATCGTTCTTTGAGCCAAGGATTCTTAGTACACTCTACCCTCTTTAGATAATTACAGTGAGTTTGTCGTTGTTGTTGTTGACTTGCTGTTGCTGCTGCTGCCTCTTTTTATCGTTCTTTGAGCCAAGGATTCTTAGTACACTCTACCCTCTTTAGACGATTACAGTGAGTTTGTCGTTGTTGTTGTTGACTTGTTGTTGCTGCTGCTGCCTCTTTTTATCGTTATTTGAGCCAAGGATTCTTCATGCACTCTATCCTCTTTAAACAATTACAATGAGTTTGTTGTTGGTGTTGTTGTTTCTGCTTGTTGCTACTGCCTCTTTTTATAGATATTTGAGCCAAGGATTATTCGTACACTCAACCCTCTTTAGCCGATTACAGTGAGTTTGTCGTCGTTGTTGTTGTTGTTGTATCTGCTTGTCGCTGCTGCATATTTTTATCGTTCTTTGAGCCTAGGATTCTTCATACACTCTAGCCTCTATAGACGATTACAGTGAGTTTCTAGTTGTTGTTGTTGTTTTCCTTTCGGGTCCGAATAAAGTACTTTCTGTTTTACTTTTGAGTAACATTTACAAAATTTATCTATCTATTTTTTGGAGGACAGGTGATTTATTATGAAAGGGTGATGATACCAAGAAGGTAACACATTCATTTACATAAAAAGCTTTAGTATTTTATTTCTTTCCTGAAACCATTGCTGCTGCAGCTGAATGTGTTTCGCATTTGTTTGTATAGGTTGGCGACTCCAACGAAGAGGGATAGGTTGAATTTTGCATATGCAACGGACGAAGAAAGGGCTGCTTCGATAGAGAAAGCAGAGAAACTTGAAGCAAGTCTTGGTTCAGACTATCCTGCATTAGTTAGAACTATGCTTCCTTCCCATGTTTCTGGAGGTTTTTGGCTGGTGAGTTATTATTCAATCATAAGTCTATTTTTTGTCTTAAAAGTTGGATAATGATTGAAGTATTCAAATGAAATAGGTCTACATAAAGTGGAAAATTGAGGCACACTTGATTGATATTTGGGCAAAACTTTTCATTGATTATATAGTCCTCTTTACAACTAAGTTTTCATTTCCAAGGAGTGTTAACATTTATGAGCCAAAAGAAGTTAACACCTAGTGTACAAAGGGGGCTAGCTTAATTGGAAAAGGTTGAAAGATTTGTGTTAGTCACAGACTTTTGAGCCCTACGCTAAAGCAAAGTAACACCGTAGTATTTAAGTGGAGAAGGGCAGAGGGGCCGGCCCGTCATCTGGGTCGACTCTGGACGGATTTCTCAGTCATCAAAAGAAGTTCCCATTTGATGATAAACCTAAGAAAGTGTAAAGCACCCAAATTTTGATAAGGTTATTGCAGAAAACAATATTGTCACATATGATGGCTAAAAAACTTGTCTTTTATGCCTTTGAAAAGCCTGCTATGGGTAACTGGATGATGCAGGATGCTATTGAGCTTTTACGCCTAAATTGCTATGTTGTTTGATCATCAACGTTGATGCTTAAATGGAGTGACATGGACACTGGTGATCCATATAGCCGACCCCAACTCGCTTGGGATTGTTCTTAGTAGTAGTAGTAGTAGTAGTTATATTGTAATTGTTGTGGAACAAGGCGGATACTAACTCATTTGCAACTCATGATGCAGGGTCTCCCATCTAATTTCTGTAGGAAGAATCTCCCAAGAAGAGATGACACTATCACCTTAATAGATGAAATGGGAGAAGAGTTTCCAACGGTATACTTAGCTCAAAAAAATGGACTTAGTGGTGGATGGAAGAGGTTTGCTGTGGATCATGACTTGGCCGATGGAGATTGCATCGTGTTCCATTTGATTCGACCTACCAAATTTAAGGTGACCCTTCCGAACCATGTTTGGAAGTTCATCATTGAACACCTCTAGCTCGAATTTCCTGTTCAACACTACCCTATGTTCAAGATATGGTGTTTTTGTTGACACGAGCGCAATGAAAACTTGATCGATGTATCACTGCTTCGACACATTTTTAACATGTTGAGGCTCTTCGGCATTCTATGCTAACTCTCTCTGTCCTTTGTTGTAGGTGTATATCATAAGAGTAGGCAATGCCAGTGAGCGTGAAAGCACTGAAACAACCTCAAGCAGTGAAGCCTTTTAGAAATCCAGGTACGCATTGCTTCTAATATTTGAGTTTTCATTCAAGTAGCAGTGAAAAATAGGATTGACAATGTCACAATTTGGTTGCTCAATAACATAAATATTACTTTCTAATTGGACATGAAAAGTCTAAAATTAGCCCCTTAATTTGGATATATGGGGAAAAATCATCTTGGTTAATCCATTTGTTTTGTATGGTTTGAATTAAGAGGTCTTAAACTAAAAGATATGAAGACGTGTCAACATGTTCTTCAATCTTATGATCTTAAATATGTCACGTGAAAAATTGAAAGATCTGTCAAAAAGGTAAAGAGACATTAAAAAAATATGACAAACAAATTAAAATTGAGGATCTACATCTTTTTTGTACGCTATAGTAGACCTATTTATTAGTGTTGATCTAATATATATTATCAAATGTTACAATTCTTGATTTTATTATTCCATGATTTTTATAAAGAGATCCAACTTGCAATGTTGTTGTGTATAGTCTGCAGACAACTGTACATAATACAGGCTCACATTACAGCTAGTTGTTTTATTATTATATATAGCTGGAGACAAAAGTCAAGAATAACTAAACAACTAAATATGTCTATTCTAACACATTAATTATAGATGAAAAATGGGAAACATGATCACACATAATATGTTAGCTACTACTCCTATAGATTAAACCAAGACCATATAACTAGCTATTGAGGGCCATTGTCCAAGTCCCTGTCATTTTCTTGTTGTCATTGACCATGTTTGTCTCTCTTATGAACAACTCCGATGATGACTTTTTGCAGGAGAACAGAATGTTGCTGCGCCGCGCTTTGGTTGTTTCTCTGTCTAATATTTTGTCGGATAAGTTTTAATTAGATCTACAAACAGCAGCACCAACAAGAATGTGGTTGATCTACATTTTAGTTTAGTTTGTCAGTACAGTAGAGTACATAAAATTTTGATGTAGCAAGCTGAAATTTTCCTCCAAAAATGCTAAGTTTAAGCTAAGTTATTATGTTTTTCTCTTTTAATTCTTCGATTAATTCGAGCCACTTGCTTCAGCTAAAACTCTGTAATGGCAACATTAAAAATCAAATTAAATAATTTAACCTTATATGGTAAGATAATTTTTCTTCTGAATATATGTGTGGAGGCCCCATAATCCACGCGGTTGTAACAAGAAAACAGTTAGTTGCATAATAGGAAAATTAGAATATACAGGCAGCAAAAAATCATTAGTTTATTATTTTTTCTAGAAATATGATTTGCTACAAGTTTGGACAACCTGTTTGATTGTTACATTTGTTGTGTCTCCACTGCCCTCCCTTACAATTTAATGCATATATGGCAGAGCTAAAAATTTTAATGATACCATAAATTTAACTATTTTTGCGCTTAAAAAAGGGCAAAATTGTGTTGTATAATTTTTCAAGAAAAGAGATTCATTTGACCCCTTCCTTGGTTGTGGCTTTACCACTACTATATTAAAAAAAAAAGAAAAAAAAAGAGCTTTTCATTGACGAATATATATATTTACCTGATATTTCATACACATGGCAGCCTACAATTGGTGGATGCAAATCCATAATCTTAATTTATGAGACGGATTTCATTTGAATTTGGTATTTTCGATTCTGAAGATATATATATGTGTTTGAAAACCCACTAAAATTATGACGAATTCTTAATTTGAATCGTGACTTTATAAATACAATAAACTCAAAGCTACGAAAGATTTAAAAGTTGAACTCATCAAGTCTAAATCTTAAATTTGTCTCAGCAACGAGTGTGTGTTTGAGATGTAATTAAGCATTTTAATTGCCATAATAAAAATTACATAAAATGGCAGCTGCATTTTTTGTGTGATCCGGTCTTGAGATAATTGATGTTGGCTGATAATTCAATTTTTGACCCACTCTTGCAAATAAATAGATAAATAAGTAAGCAATTAAGACGGTGATTTAATTACTTTCAATAAATTGAACAATTAATCAAGATCTATAGTTTGTGTACTACTACTGTAGATTCTTATATTATTAATGGATACATATAGTATATGCTTTTGGTACAACCTCACATCACACGTTTGTTCCAGTTAACATCATAGATTATTTCGTTCTAAATTAACTAATCAAAATATTCTTGGATTAGAGATTATTTTTGTTTGTTTTAAAGTTTTTTTTTGTTTTTTGTTGGGTTTGGGGCTTCATTAATTCGGATTAAGCGTTGCATAATAAGACTCACCAAATGTGAAGTTCTCCTTATCAATTTTTACTATTATTTCAGATCTTAAACTCGAAAAATCTAATTAAAATTATTGTTCAAATTTAAACAATAAGAGTTTATTGATTACGGCTCTCAAAACAAAAAGAATTTTAAATGACAAAAAGGGAAGGGGGAAAACCTATATATAAATCACTTAGGGGTCGTTTGGTAGAGCGTATAAGAACAATGCAGAATATAGTGTATTAGTAGTACTTGTATTAGTTATGTTTGTATTGGTTATACATGTATTGTTTCTTATACATTGTTTGGTTTGATGTATAAGAAATAATATATCTTACATAATTTCTATAAAAGAAATATTTGTTTACAAAAATACCCTTCTTTGACTTTGTACATTTTCTTTGCAACAAAGTTTTTTTGTCATTTCAAACATAATTAGTATTGTTGAACTAGTATATAGAGGTTTAAAATTAATTGCAAGACTTTTGTCTTCACGCATGAAGCGTTAAGCCGATGGATTAACATAGTCAAAACAAAAATAAAATACAAGATATAAAATTAAGGAATGGTCTCAAAAAAAAATTTTTTAATCAAAACATAAATATGTTGCAGTTATTTAAATCAACTATTCATTGTTGTAAATTAATCAATAAGCAAGCAAACTATTGTATAACCTTTTGTAACATTATTTAGAAACAAGTTTTTTTTTCCTGATGTATTTAGTTGATAAGTTATCAACAATGAAATGGAATTCCATATTGATCTCTTTCATCAATATGATGATGTCTCAATATTATATAGCTCTAATGATGATGATGGTTGTTCCATTTATATTGGTCGATTGGGCGGAGCTAGCTTGAAGTCAGGAGTTCGTCCAATGAATTTTTTTAGCGAAAATTATATTATTTATATATAATTAAATTTTATATATATATATATATATATATTAGACGTCGAATTAATCTTCTTCGATTAGTTAATATATTTACTTCTTTATATTTTGAATATCTTTAGTCACTACTGATGGATGCATTGATAAGTTATTGGAGTTGCAAATTGTGTGCTTTGTTAAATGATGAAATATATTCTTGTAAAATGTTGCCATATCACGAGTCAATTCACATTCATCAAATATGTATATATCCATGCAAATTAATCATTATAATTAAACCTCTTAATATACAGCCGTAGAGTTACTTTAATCAACAAGTGTAAAATAGAATCAGCATCCAAGAAACACATGACAAGTATAAGAATAATCCCTATTTTTCATATTCTATTTTCACGTATCACCACAATTAAAAATTAAAATAGAGAAATGTTAAGGGGATTGTCTTAAAATATAAGTTGGGACTATATTGTCTTAAATTTATAAAATAGTAATATATTTTTTAAAAAATAATTTTAAAAAAAGGTTATGAGAAATAGGAAATTAGGGGAGTAAAATGAGATTATGGATAAATGTGGGGTAGCATTTTAACCATTTGCTTTGACCTCCAAAATGCCCCCCGAAATCCACGGCGTCAATCACATGTTCCACTTTTCATTATTCCCTTCCCCCACGCGCACCTCCCTTGCGTTTCCATCAATCGTCTCCAAAGCATTTGTGCGGGTGAGTGAGTTGAGTTCACTCCCTCCGCTTTAAATCAATTGAACACTTTTTATTTTGAATAATGCTTAAGAAATTATTAACAAAATGATCAAATTACTATTATACACTTTATCCACATTAATGAACATAAAAATAATTTGTTTAAACTTTAAAAAAGTATATTAATTGTAAGAGCAAAATAAATAAATAAAATCTTAATTAATTTTATCTTGAATTAGTAAGTGATCAACTAATTTGAGACATATATTTCTAATAAGATCAACAATTAATACGAGACAGGGGGAGTAACTTGACTTGGCATTGAATTTATGAAAAAGAAGAATAACTTTTGAAATTTTTGATCTAGAATAAGTAATAAATGTTTGTGTAATTATAAATTATTTCCTTATGGATAAAATGAGCGCTTTAAATTTAAATTATTACTAAATATAAAAATATGTTGTTATTTTTAAGATTGATTAAAAGGAGAAACGAGTAATGTAAATTAAAAGTAACTATTTTCTTACATTAACTCACGTCTCACTGAATGTAAAATAAGTAATCCTGAATGGTAACTTTTTTATTAACTAATGAACTGTTAAGCATGACATATATAATTGCATTCTAATTATAAAGTTAAATTAGTTGATTTAGTGTTTTATTAATAATAATTAATTATATATATCACTTTTAGTTAATTTAGCATCAACATAGTCAGCATATTTATTAATGTGAGTCGTTACTCAGAGGCTTGTGATATAAATTCTACATCCTTAATTAAATATTTTGACTTAGAGGATTAGGTTTTAATATGGAACTTTTTTTTTTTTTTGATACTGTGCGAATTCAAATCAATCGAGGTATTATCGATTTGATATCAATTAGGGGCGGAGCTAGTTTTTTACTAGGCTTTCATCTGAATTTCTTCGATAAAAAATTATAGTATTAATATATAATTCAAATATTTTTATGTATATATTATAAACATTAACCCCCTTCAATTAATTTTTCTGAAAATCTAAAACTCTTTTAACAAAAATTCTGACTCCGTCTTTGATTATTTATTACCAATCATTGAAAATAGAATAAAAATATATGTAGCTCTACGTGCCAATGAGTTACTCATTGGCCGACTCAAGTGATAAGTCGGCTTTTCCCATAATAATGAAAAAATATGAAGTGGATCTCCAAAGTGTCCCCATTCTCTTATTTTATACTTCCTCCGTTTCAGAATAATTCACTTGCTGAGGTATTTATTGGTATTTCAAAATAGTGAATTATTATTTTTTTTTTAAATTTATCCTTATGATTTGACAATCAATTAACTTTTGAAAATGTATTACAAGGTCAGTTTTTTCCTTTTTAGGGGTAAAAATGAAAAGTTATGTTAAATTTATGTCTTTAATGCTTTTTCCTTAATTTGTGTGTCAAAATCCAACAATTCATTTATTATAAAACGGAGGTATTACTAAGTACTAATTTAATTTTAAAATTTTATTTCATAGAATTCACATGTAAAGAGGTCCTATTCAGAGTAAGTGCATAACAGAAAAGTTGTTGACAAGAAAGTCACTCCAAAGTTTTAAATGTGCTTCCCTTCAATTCTTTTTTTGGTTTTTCATTCCGCGTTTGGTCTCCGCATTAGAGTCTCGATTAATTCGGATAGCGCGTTGCTAACAGTACTATATATATATATATAGTTTAGAAAAAAAAACTGTAATTTCATTTAGTTTTCATGAATCCCAACTGGACTTTTATTAAAGAGAGTAGAAGGTATAATATGACAAAAAGAACATGAGCCATACCTAATCATGCAATTTTTTCGTTTCACTTTTGAAAATAATATATAGCTATATATTTCTTATTTCTCATTTAATATTTGATATTCATTTTGGTGTTTGACTCATAAAATACAAGCACTTATTTGGCATGTCATATATAGTATAGTCCTGCAAAATTGGGTCTAAAAAATAGAATGTACACAAACTTATGTTAGAAGTACAATTAGAAAAAGAGCAGCGGAAATAAAAGCATAACAAGATATATTTTAAATTAAAAAACTTTAAATTCTGACGCTGTCTTTTTGTATTTACAAAATTAAACTTCTTCTTGAGTTGTTTTTTCTATGACGATCTATTCTTGCCCAATAGACAATTGCATCTTAAAAAAATTTAAATTTGTCAAGAAACAAGTTGCTTTCCAATAACATCCAAGGACCAAGATGTTGATTATATTAAAAAAATATTTGATTAAGACTTAGTCATTCTTAAGATATATATGCAAATATGTATCTTAAGATTTCTCTTTTAGTCTCTAATATGAATATTTAATTATAAGTGGATACATGTATATTTTCTTTTTATTTTTTTGCCCTTTAAATAAAAGATGTAATAGTAAGTTGGATAGAGTGGAATAAAGGAATAACTTTTTATCTAACTCCTTTTGAGTTTTAAGGATTGGAATAGGCTGAAATTTTGCTCTAGAAGAACAAATATCTTTGAGAATGCAAAAAGGCAAATTTTTTGTGATAAAAAATTTCCATGTTATTATTCCAAAAAAAAAAAAAGGTTTGTTGTTTGCCAATTTGTATGAAGTTTTTTTAGAGATGATTTTTAATTCAAGGAAAGTTTTCTAAGAAAAAAAGTTGTAGAACAATACCTTGGGCTGTTTAGCTTAAATTTAGCTTAAATTTAGAAACACTTTTTGGTACATTACAAAACTTTTTAAAAATAATACTCTTATTTTATTTTAACGGTCACTTTAATTCTTATATGCTAATTTAGAACATAATAAATATGTATAGTGTTGCCCTTATTTAATAAAACCAGGTTGATTTTCTTGCCTTAATATTATGCACATAATTAATCTTAAACTTTTAAAGCGCTAATTATTTTAAAATAGTTTTTTAATGCTAAACTGACTTATAATTCCGAACAGACAAGAGCGAATTGCTACCATGATAAATATCCCTCGCCTCAACTTTAAAATTGTGAATTTGAGTTTTGAAATGACCAAAAAAATACCTAAAATAAGTATTTTCTCTTTTACTTGCCAAAAAGTTTGTTGTAACAAAATTAGTATTTTCTCTTTTACTTACCAAAAGGTCTGTTGTAACGAAATTGGTTTTCTATTTTTACTCCCCCAAGAAGAAAACGCGCCAAGATGCGCAATGTAGCAGAAAAAGCGCAAGATAAGTCAATTAACAGCTCATATATACCAGCTTTATTTTATTTTAATAATTTATATTCCCTTCGTCTCATTCCAACATATTCTATTTTATACCGTGATTAAAATATTATGAACTAAATAACAAAATTGTTATTTTTATCCTTTATTTGTATTGATGATATTCATTAGGCATAATAATGAATATTAAAACTATAATTATATTAATTGTAGGGGTAAAAAACTTCCTAAGTGTCATTTTATGTTTCATAATTTGACAGGCACAAAATTTAAGAAATAAGAAAAAACTTTGCTGATTTTGATTAAATTATCTTTTATCAAAAAAATATACTATTATTACTATTTTTAATTAAGTGAAAATTTATAAGTACAATAAAAGTAAAAAAATATAATTGTATATTTAAATAGTTAGCAAATAAAAAAAAGATGATATTTTTTTGAGACAAATAAAAAAAAATGATAACACATAAAATGAGACTATGAGAGTAGTAATATTAGGGATGATAACCATCAAAGATATAGTACAAACGGATGAAGTTGCTCCTCCTTTAATGAGAGATTTTGGATTAGAATCCTGAGTATAGAAAAATCTTTGATAGGGAGCACTTCCACTAAAGAGGTCTCGAATTTGAGCTATGGGTATGAAAAAATTCTTGTTAGGTAGCGTTTCTCCCCCAAATGGGCCCTATACAGTGCGAATTTAAATTAGTTGAACTCCAATGCGAATAATGGACACCAAATTGAAAACTAAAAAATTAGAAACGGTGGGTTTTATCGGACATTGTGAGCACACATGTTATTACATCCAAATATTGCAACAAAAACAAACCGGACACACACCTCCTCTCTTCTTCAACAAACAAATCTATACAACTAACAAAATTAACATAACACCCTTTTTTTCTTCCTTATTATTCCTTCTTTTTTTATTCCACACAAACCAAATTCCCCCATACAAAATAAAATTAAAAGTGTAGAGGAAAAAAAGAGAACAAAAAATAAGGAACATTGACAACTTTTTATATGTGCGTCCAAGGTAAATTTATAACTTTACAATGGAATTTTTGCTGCGTTGAAACATCGGGATCCGTGTTTGTCTATCATCCTATGTATTTTTTTTTTTTCATTATTTTGACATTTTTTTTACCCCATTGCAAATTTGGATTTTGCAAATGTTTGGAAAATGTTTTTTTTTTTTCCGATTTGTTGGTTTTTATTGGTTGTGAATTAGAAGATCTTTGATTGTATTTAAAATGGTTTAGTTTTGGTGTGTGTGATCGGTTATTTGATGGGAAATTGGGCTAGATTTTTGTGTGTTTTAATATGTATTAATTAATATTAATATTAATGTTAATGTTAATGTGGGTGTTTAATATGTATAGGTTATGGTTGGAGTTGCGTTGACCGATTGAGTTGACAGCCAATGAAGGATTAGTGGTTACATTTTTGTTAAAGGGAAAAAGATATAATCTTTTTAATTTGATTTGGAAAGGGAACAAAATTATGTTGTCAAAGGGTGAGCATCAAACGGTACCATTATCTGTGTTGTTGAAACGTGAATTGGCTAATGAGAAGATTGAAAGGCCTGAGCTTTTTCATGGTCAAGCTAGTCAGAGCAAGAAAGGAGAGGATTTTACGCTTGTCAAGACCGAATGTCAGCGTGTTTTGGGTGATGGGGTTGCCACCTATTCTGTTTTTGGAGTAAGATTCTTGTGATTCTTGAAGAAAATGTTACATTTGATAGGTTAATGTTGTTGTAATTCCATGTTGTATATGTGTATGTATTGGTGTTTGTTATTGTTGGATTGTATGTTGCTTGAACTCTCCAGAATGTTGTCACACCGCGTTGGATCCTTTGTGATTCTTGAAGAAAATATTTCATTTGATATGTTAATGTTGTTGTAATTCCATGTTGTATATGTGTATGTGTTGATGTTTGTTATTGTTGGATTGTA
>NC_061114.1:223653783-223669724 GCF_002878395.1 Capsicum annuum | reverse complement strand
ACACACACCCGTCGACATTTTCAAAGAGCCCAAGCAACGTAAGACTTGGAATATCAGATAGATTTCTTGTTGTATCCATCAAGTGCTTTGTTTTGGATATTGGGAGAATTGGGAGAGGATAGTTTTTCCCTGATGTTTTTGGTTTCTTTGACTTTGTTGTCTAAGACGAATTGTCGAAGATGTTAGTAGTCAGCTCGAGAAGGAGAACTTTTTGTTTGTTCCTACTATCATTGACGAGGAAGTAGAGGCATATATTGTGGTTGATTCACTGCAAAAAGTTTGATGGCCCCATTTAGTTAGGCTATTTAGCAATGGAGATAAAGGAAGTTGTATCCATTGAACAAGCGGAACTTAAGGTATGGTTGTTGCACTGATGGTGGGTTGTATGGAAAGAGAGAAATAGGAGAGCGTTTGAAGGGATATAAATGATTTTGTAAATCTAAGGATTAATCTTTAATCTGTAGTTTTCTTTTTGTGCACCCATGAGGTGCTGCTGGTATAGATGATTGAGTGTCTTCCATAGAATCATATTTTCACGTAGATTCTCTAGTTTTTGGTATTCGAAACTAGCTAATGCGACATTATGTGGCAGTGAGGCAACTCTCGTTATAGACTAACCTGATGTTTGTTGGTTAGGATTGGATGCCTCGTGAATTTGGTGACTTGTTGAAGTATAATGGCATCTCTGCTTGTCCAATCTATGCCGTGAGGCATGAGTTATGTTTTTGGCGTGTAAAACTTATAAGACAGTTTCCATCTTTGCTTTTATAAGTTGTCGGTTTGGATCCTGCCATAGTTGCATTGTCACATTTTGTACTCTTCGCAGAATTAGCTTTTAATTTTTTGTCTTTTTCCTTTCTTATTTTCATTATGGGCCTTACCTGAGGTTTTCTTTCTTCTGTTTTTCCTTTATCGGAATTGGAGCGGGTTAACCATTTTCATCTTTTCTTTCTGTTTATTTAACTTCTCTTATTTAGTCATTATACTTTTGTCATCTTTTTCCGTCTCTTCTAAATTTGCTAATTTCTCAATGGTTGGAGTTTTAGCAGGCATTTGGAATTGTTAGAGGTTTTGGTTTCTGTCTAGCCTCTCCCGGAGTTGCATGTTTCCATATAATGGCTTTCTTCAGTGATTCACTTTTATTTTGTCGTATCAGGAGACCTGTTTCATTTCTTCTTTAGCTTTAATGCTTTTTCCAGATAAAGCACTTATGTGTTTAACTCTAGCTAAAATTTTTGCTGTTGACCTGGAAATTCTGTTTAAGACGTTAAATTTCAATAATGGCCGTCTAATATATGTGATCTCCCATCTTTGCAGTTATTTGATGGGCACAATGGGTCAGCAGCCGCTATATATGCCAAAGAAAATCTCTTGCAGAATGTCTTGAGTGCTATTCCTCCTGATCTTAGCAGAGATGAGTGGGTTGCTGCACTGCCTAGAGCTTTGGTGGCAGGATTTGTCAAAACGGATAAAGATTTCCAAGAAAGAGGTATGAGTATTTTCTTCATCTTCTTCTGGAAACATGGTATTGCAATTTGGCGTGTATAATGAGAACCAATGAGTGAATTCTGTTCATAGTGAGGAAGTAATTTCTGATGCCCCTGTTGACTTTTTGTTGTGGATTAATTGAACCCCAAATTGCCCGGACTCTTCACCTTCGGTGCTGCACCCGTGCCGACGCGACGTGGGTGTGGGATCCATACTGGATTTGGTCAACCAACTTTGGGTACTTTGATCAAAATTGACGGAAAAATTCCGCGACAGATACAATGATTTCTTGATTTCTGTAATCAAAGCAAAATCCAAGGTGATGTTGAACAAAATTGAGTACCTTGTATATAGAAATTTCTTCGTTAGTCCATTTCCTTATATCACCTTTTGGGAATTTCCTCTTAATCAACATTTTCTCCTCAAAATACCTTGTAAATTTTCCACATAATGCCTTATAATGTGGACATATAACTCTATAACTCTATTTTTAGATATTTGAATTATTTTTAGCTGAATTCCTTCACCGCTATCCGTATCCCTGAATCTTAAAATTAGATCTTGAAGGATCCAACCTCTAGATCCGCACCCAAGTTTGAGCAACTTAGCCTGAACCCATTGAAGGATGCAACGGGAATGTTGTGACAGCCTAAGACAGTTATGCCATGAAACGTAGATAATCAAGGAAACCTTGTAGATTTGGTTATGTGCTGGTATTACGCCTACTCGAACAAACATAGCACATAAGGCATGTGATGTTCCATTTGTTGATGCAAGACTTGTTTATTACTCGGGGGCTTCTGAATTTGTATTTGCTTCCGATGATATTTTAATTGTTTCCTTAAGACCTTGCTATACGTTTTTTTCCCCTTCTTTCTTGGCTTCTAATATTAATATCTCTGGTATAGTTGACTATTCTCAAGGAAGAAACAATCTAATCGTCTGCTACTATGCTATGCATCTTTCCTGACATTGTGTCGTGTAAATCTTGCAGCAAAAACTTCAGGGACAACCGTCACCTTTGTCATAATTGAAGGGTGGGTTGTGACAGTTGCGTCAGTTGGTGATTCTCGCTGCATACTAGAATCTGCTGAAGGCGGAATTTATTATCTGTCAGCCGATCATAGGCTTGAGTGCAACGAAGAGGAGTAAGATTAATGCCTTTAGCCAATTAATTAGTATGCTTTCTCCTCTTGCATTAAGATATTGATTGTTTCTGTTTTTATTTGGATAGGAGAGAACGTATAACAGCCTGTGGTGGAGAAGTTGGTCGGCTTAATGCTGGTGGTGGTACGGAGGTATGTTTGTGGTCTTGTTACATGTGGTCTCTGGTTTTAAGACATTACTGCAGCCCCCGCCCCACCCCACTACAAACACACACACAAACACACAAAACTTGCTTGCGGAAGAAGTCTTAGAAAATGGGTTAGCTTTATGTCTTACCAGTTATTGAAATTCATTTCAGATTGGTCCTTTGAGATGTTGGCCCGGTGGACTCTGCCTCTCTAGATCCATTGGAGATATGGATGTTGGCGAATATATAGTTCCTGTCCCCTATGTGAAGCAAGTAAAGGTTGGTGTACCATGTATATGCTCTGCGTTTATGTGCTTGGTCCCGTTGCTCTTCATTTCCTTTTTTGTATCTACAACAATAGATGTGTAGCTTGAGTTTGCTTGGAAAGACTCTACTTCTTCCCACTATTCTATAATGATTGCCAAATTTGGGATGTGGATAATACAGCTTGACTTGAGGCTCTACAATAAGGCATTTAATATTTGTTGTTGAATGTCAGTAAATCTCGTTCTTGACAGTGAGGTGGACTCTAGTCAGGATTTCTTTTCTTCTTTAGTTTTCCCGTAAATGATTTTCCGTAGCCTAGTGATTTTGCATTTTTTTTTGGCTTTGGATGCTTGTTTAATGATACACGATGACTAGAAGCCTTCAATGCAATCTTGATTGGTGCAAATATTGGGGGAGAATGTGTTTTGGTTCCTGATTTTAGCGTGTTTTCCCTGTTTCTTTTCTTTTTTGTATCTTTGCATTCAAGTGCAAAGTCATAACAAATTACCATCATTAGGTTGGCATCAATGATATGATCCATTTTCAAGAACTCTAGGTGTGATTGTTTGTGTGTGTGTGTTTTGGGGTGGGGAGTTATAGTACTTGTGGTTGTATCTTAGCATAAAGAAGTATCTTTGCATCGAAATGCAAAGTAATAGCAAATTACTATCATTAGGTTGGCACTTATGATACCATCCCTTTTTTAAGAACTCAATGTGTTTGTATGTGGGGATAGAGTTCATATTAGCATAAAGTTGTTCAAGGCAATATAGTGACAACAACAACAACAACATACCCAGTGTATTCCCACATAGTGGAGTCTGAGGAGGGTAGAGTGTACGCATAGCATACCACTACCTCAGGTGAAGTAGAGAAGCTGTTTCCGATAGACCCCCGGCTTAGGACCGATAACAGTATAACAAACACAAAAGATAAGTGCATATAAACTAGTACGTTATGCAAAATAAACTAACAGTATAACAAACACAAAAGATAGTGCATAACACCGCTAGCCACAAGGTAATACTCCAGCCACAACACCATGTACAAGAAACTCCAGATACAAAAGAACGCTCTCCTACTATTACCGACGCACTCCCACCCCCTAACCCTCTACCCTAATTTGCGTCCTCCACACCTTCCTATCAAGGGTCATGTCCTCCGTAAGCTGTAACTGCTTCATATCATGCCTAATCACCTCCCTCCAATATTTCTTCGGTCTACCTCTACCCTGCCTAAAACCATCTATAGCCAGTGTCTCACACCTCCGCACTGGAGCATCAGGGGCCCTCCTCATCACGTGCCCGAACCAACGTAACCTCACTTCTCTATCAGAAACAACCTCTCTATCTCTATATGGTAGGGGTAAGGCCTGTATACACTCTTACCTCCCGAGACCCCACTTGTGGGATTACACTGGGTATGTTGTTGATGCGGTTCCTGGATTCCCTCAGCCTAGAAACCTCGGAACGTTGTGAATTTTATCTTCATTTGTATGTCCCTTTAATCTAAAATAACAAATTCTAGATAGGCTTGAATGTTATGGTGTTGAATTTGCACAAGATCTTTTATTTTTTATTTTTCATTGAATGTCATATCTGCTCTAAACAATTTTGACATTATGTCAACAGCTAACGTCCGGAGGTGGAAGGCTAGTAATAGCAAGTGACGGCGTCTGGGATGCTTTGTCTGCAGAATCGGCTGTTGAATGTAGTCGTGGAATGCCTTCAGAAGCTGCAGCTTCTCAAATTGTTAAAGTATGGTTGTTACTTGATATCTAATTGATTTATTATGATATCGTTTACTTGACTGGATTTGCTTCTATCTAGTCTCAACCCTTTCTCCGGTTTGCAGGAAGCCGTACAGCCAAAAGGGATTCGAGATGATACAACCTGCATTGTGATTGATATACATCTCCCAGAGAAAGAAAATCCTCCAGCGCCACCACCCAAAAAGTCTGGAAAAGGAGTATTCAAGTCCATGTTTCGCAAAAAGACGTCTGAGTCATCTTCTAATATTCAGAAAGATTTTTGTGAACCGGATGTAGTGGAAGAACTATTTGAGGAAGGATCTGCCTTACTTTCAGACAGGTCTTGTCTTATGCTAAGTGTGTCTTTACATACAATATGATTCTGATGCATTTATTTGGAATATTGCGATGGGTCAGGTCTAGTGTTTATATTTGCATTCTTCCTATAATTGCAGGTTAGACACAAAGTATCCAGTCTGCAACATGTTTAAGTTATTCATATGTGCCGTCTGTCAAATAGAGATAAAGCCCGGACAAGGTGTTTCAATACATGCTGGCGCCTCAAATACAAGAAGTTCACGGCCATGGGACGGCCCTTTCCTATGCACAAGCTGCCAAGAGAAGAAAGAAGCCATGGAAGGACGGAGACCTACTGGAGGTCAGTTGCTTCACTTTCTGTAAACATGCTGAGCTCATTTGCCTTGAAATAGACTGATAACCTTTTACTATTTGCTGCAGATGGAGGTTATAGTAGTGACTAGTTAAGCAGATGTGCAATACTAACGACTGCTTCATAGACGATTTACAATTGGGAGGTATGACATGATATCGTTGTCTTGATGGTTCTTTCTGTTTCAGTAAACAAAGAACACAACCTGGCTTCTGTCACTTGTGAGATACATGCATTAGTATTTCGAGTTTGCCTCCTTTAGCTCGGAAAATGGAGTTCTGAACTGCATAGTACATAGTTTGGCCATTTCTAAAAAAGGATTCACATTGTGAAGGATATCTTCATGGCCTTATTTAAAGCACACTCAAAAGGTAATTTCTATGATTATATAGTGAATTAATGGTGACGTAACGATCACCATTTTTCGTTGTAACATTACTAGTTAGTAAAGTTTGATTAGGATTCTTTTGAGTTTTGTTTTTGTTTTCCTCTTTGCCCTCCCCTACCAGGAAAAACTTGCTGATCATCTTCTAATTAAATTAATTCTTGTATTATACATTTATCACTCCCTTCGCAAGCAAGAAGCGCAAGCATTGGAAACTGGAAATTGTTTCTTAGCTTATTTTTATTTTATTTAGTATGATGACGATATGAAATGAGCTTAAATGAAGCGTGGATGCTTGTAGCCATTATTTTCTATATTTGTCTGATTGATTTATCATACTAACGTTGAATGTATCGATATGCCGACTTATTTTTTAAAGTCTCTTGAAATTGACACAAAAATATAGGTACGTAAATGTAAAATTCTGGACATGCAATTGATGTGACAATGTAACCAAATTTTTTGTTGTGTTGGAAAGCAACAACACAAATGATCTTGATCTGGATTTGTTCTTTCCTTTGTCTAAATCACATTCTTTCATCTGAAAAAAATCAGATTAGAGTATTTGTGAGGAGCCTCTAGAGGGAACCATTAACATTTGCTATAGTGTACACCTATCATATCATATACTATACAAAACTATGATAGGACATAATTAAGTTGATAAAACTGTCCTCTTTCTAGCGGATTAAACCTCGAGATAGATATGGTCGCACAATTCAATATGATATTGGAGTGAGGGTTGTGATGCTCGTCTTGATTTACCTCATGTGGGGCCCTTGAGCCGGATATTATTATGTCGTCCATGCTTGTCTCGCCCTAGGTGTATGGGGTGGAGGGCTTTGTAGTGCTTGATCCTATATTATGTTGTCCACGCTTGTCTGGTCCTCTAAGCACCGGATTCTACTAAACTCTTGAACTCATGGTTGGATTTGCTATGGGTTTCAAGCAGAGGAGGATGTAGTTAAAATTCAATGGGTTCAACTAAGCTCAATATTTTCAACGCTGAACCTAAATATGATGTCTGTGTGGGAAAGACACTTAAAAGACACCTAAATTTTGGAATTGTTGAGTTTAAAATTTGAATCTTCATCCTAGAAAAGGACATAGAGAAACAAACATGGTATAGAACAAAGACTTGATGGTCAAAGCACAAATATCCTTAGTGGAATTCTTTTTTTTGCTTTGCCCACTAAGCAACTTGAAACTTAATACACCTTTTTCTACTCTTTCCATATTTCTCAAAAGACACTATGAATTGTAGGATGGCAAGACAAGAAACAAGCAAACATCTCTTATCTTTAGCTTAGGATATATGAATATATGATAGAATTATAGTATTATAAAAAAAAAATATGAGTGGTGTTTAATTTTGGTTGGAGAAGCGAGGTGTGTCCACTCAAATAATGTCTCTATGATTGAGATGTTGACCTTAACTAAGCAGCCAAAATTCTTCTTGTGGTCTAACCATGTTCTCTAAAATGGACCACTTAGTACACGTGTGTTTGGTCCCACTACCCCCAACCCCCACCACCCTAACCCAGGGGCGGAGCCCACCTTGAGGCTAGGGGCCAAGGTTCACCGAATTTCCTTCGGTGGAAGATTACAGTGTTTATATATGATTAAAATTATTTTTGCATGTATATATAGTATATGTTGAATCCTTCTCGACTAATTCTTGTGTCCACTTATTCATATATTTGAACTCTCTTATTGAAAATTTTGACTCCGCCTCTGCCAAACCTTCCACCCCCAATCTCTCCAACCTTTACCTAACTGTTATATAGCTCTCTTACTACTACTTTCCTATGTTCTTTTTGGTCTTTCTTAACACCAACTTTAGTTTTAATGCACTTATTACTTTTATTTCAACCATCTTTCAAACACTCTGTACCATATTATGCTCCACTTCTCTTTTCATATAAATCATTTACCCTCTTTAGAAGGAATCTATTAGATACATAGTTATATTGGCATTAAATGAGGTTTCTTTTTGGCTGATTTATTCAAAAGTGTTCCTATATTAGGTTGTCACTTAAACTTTGTCATTTTTTTTAAAATTACTGCAAATATATAGTCCTTGGAAAATTATACTTTCTAACATAGTCAAACTCAGGTTCAATATTTGTTCATATATACTTTCTAACATAGTCAAACTCAGGTTCAATATTTGTTCATATATTACTTAACTTTACAAGCAAACCTTAGATTGTCATTCACCGTTAGCTATTATGGGTAATTTGAATTCGCGTTACGTAAATCAATTAAAGGGACGAAATGTTTTTGCCAAAATATTTCTTGCATTCTCAGTGCTCAAACTCGAAACTTCTGTTTTCGAGAAAAATATGTTAGTGGGCACAACATGTGGGGCCAATATGATGAGGCATAACATGCAACCCTTACGTGCATTAACTAGATAGTGTTTTGTTTAATTCGTCTAGATAGATTGAACCTTTTGATGTATATACTATATACGTATCCATCAATATTGGGCAACACATTTTTCTTCTTACTTTTGTTTTGTTTGTTAGGCAAATTTCAAGTTGAAAGTTGAACCAAAGAAACCAAGAGAAAAGAGTTTGTAAAAAAGGTCACAGATTTGTATTGTCATTCAAGTTGTCTTTTGAAAAAAGATGATGACATTTTTGGTGGGGACATTGTGTATATGAATAAATCATTTGCATTTAATATTATTGATTGGCATTACTGATACAAAATATCTACTAGTATCCATATTTGTACATAGAGTAAGTGTACTATATAGTATATATAGGGACTTATAAATTATAATATTCAATGACACCTAACTTGTCTATCATTACATTGAATCCTTTCACGGGTTCTCATCATTTTATTTCTTTCCAACAATCTTGTTAAAGAAATTTTATGATATTTTATGATAATTGAAGTAAAGAAAACAACAAGTAATAATAGAATCGAAGAACAAGATAGTATGTGTGTGAGTAAAAAGTAAGAAAACTGATAAGAGAAACTAGACGATGCTCGACTACCTACTAATCTATCTCCCATCCTAATTCTAGACCTATGTATTGTCCTATCTGGGCGATGTACTCGATAAGCTACGGGCGTGTCATGTCCTATATCTAATCACCTTTCCCCTATAGTTTTTCAACCTATCTCAATCTCTCATACTTTTCATAGTCAACTTCTCGCACCTCCTCAGTACGCACTGATGCATCTGTACATCTCCTTTTCACATGTATGAATCATCTTCCGTCTCACCTCCCTCAACTCATCTATAAATGAATGTATGTACCATAAGTAGTACTGAAATGACATAAATGATCAATGAATAGGATGCAATGAATGAATAAATTAACAAAGTTCAAACAAATGAGTTCGACGAACTTCAGAGAAGAGATTGCCAAGCCAAACTTAGATATTAAAAAGTTAAAACACTTGAATATTTTTTTTTTAAATATTTAAGTTACTGCCAAGTCAAAGTTCAACAAAAATATGATTGAAATTTTAACATTGATAAAGTCAAACTTCAAATAAGAATGACTGAAATTTACTTGCACAAGCAAATACCAAATGTTTGAAGTTGGTTTCAAAATGACTAAATTTCTAATTTTTTGCACATTACATCTATAAATAAAGAGGATCCCAAAATAAATTATCTATGCACTTTGCCCTAATAAGCTTTTGTCTAAGTTTCTCGGATTATTCAAAAAAATTACCGTACTCGTGTTGGATCGTTAAAAAATATACTATTTTTGAAGAATTCGACACACTTATCGACATATTTGAAAAGTTCGAACAACATAAGGTTTTATATTATACAAAATATGCATATACACTTTTAGTATCACATTAGAATAGTGTTAATTAATCTGCATTAACATTAGAATAGTGTTAATTAATCTGCATTAAAATATAAAGTAAACCTAAATGATGCTAGTGACACGAGAGAAGATTTGGTAGCTAGTCCAAAAGGGGTCACATATTATTCTAAATAAAAATAAATTAAACAGCTATTCCCAAGCCATTTGCGTGCAGAAAAAAGACACTAAAGTTGCAATTACCTAAATGCAAATATCATCTCTTTGATCAAATCAAAGATTCTCTTCTTGAAAATGGTGCCACTTCATTTTTACATGCTATGTACCCATATGACAAAGTAAAATGAAGTAACATGTTGCAGCGGATGAAGTTTTTTTTTTTCTTAATTAGAGTTTTTGAATTTGAGTTTGGATGTAAAATTTTTTTTTTGATATGGAGCGCTTTTTTTGAATGAGTCCTACGCAGCGTGAATCCAAATTAATCGGAGTTCAATATGAACGTTGAATAAAAAGTAAAAAAAATAAAATAACAACATAAACTTCTTGTCTCAAAATACTTATCATACTTTTTTTTATCCCCCCTTAAGAAAAGTTATTTAAGAGGAATGTTTGACTTTATTATATGTATAATTCATGTTATAATTATGCTATAATCAAATGTCTATCATATATTTGTACTTGGTTTTACAAAAATGGCTAAATTTGTTCTTTCTCTATTAACCCTTATTCATTTTAACCAAAATAACACGTCAACTCACCAAATCAATCTATCTTCTTCTTCCCATATCCAAAATCACAAATATTTTATCACATGATACCATCTCCGTCAACATAAATAGTAAATCTGTCTTGCTATTTGCATAAAGGTCCCAATTATAAATACACATATAGTTTGTGATCGAGATAACTAGTACATTTACATCGATACCTTCATCCTATGATATCATCTCCGTTAATACAAACCGTGAATCTACCATGCTATTAATGATCTCAAATATAAATACATATATAATTTGTGTTCAAGACAACAAGTACATTTACAACGAGAAAAAGCTAAAATCATCCCATGACTAGTACACTAGTAGACGACAGTACATTTATACTTTAAAATAGTAGCCGTATTACTATATATCTTTTTTGTCTACTAATTTTGGTCCCAAAAAAAAAAAAAAAAAAAAAAAGCTATAAATCCTTGGATTTTGTTCTGTCAGTGCACTTTTACTGAAATTAGCACCTTATAGCTGTTCACATATAAAACTATAGACCCCACTTCAATTAGCCAAAAAAATAAAATAAAATTCAATCTCCATCTCATAACCACCACATAATAATAAAAGAACAACTCGATACATAAATTATCTCGCGTTAGCAAAATTCGGAAAAGAACAGCACCCCAAGGGGCCACCACATACATACCCCCTTCAAAATTCATCACTATAATTGCCACACAACACATTTAGCATAAAGACATTTTAGCCTACAAACTTCTTCTTCACATATATCCTTATCTTTTTTTTTTTTCCTCCTTCAATCAAAGAACAAGAAGAAAAAAGAAAAACACCCCATATTAGATCTTAGTACTAAATTTTATCACCCTTTCTTTACAACAAACATTCTTTTAGTCATGAACAATACGAGTGTCATCGAAGAACTGAAACAGACCTTTCAAGAAAATCGAAAAATAGAGCAGATACAACAACAACAACCACAACCATCGTGCGGCGGTGGTGTAGCACCGGCATCACCACCATCAGCATCATCATCTCCGTCACATGAATTTTCCTTCACAATTTCACTTCACCCACCGAATTCCACAAAAGCCCCTGATATCAAAACGAAACAAAATCCAAATCCAAATCTAAATCCAAACACGACTCAAAGCCAGAACCAGAACCCGTTCGCCATTGATTTAACTCCAGCTGATGAAATTTTCTTCCATGGCCATTTACTCCCTCTTCATCTCCTTTCTCATCTCCCTGTTTCGCCTCGCTCTTCGACGAACTCCATTGACCCTTCACTCCCCACTAACAAAGACTTACATTCAGAACAAAGAAAACTCCAAAAACCAGAAAAACTAGATCACGATTCTGATGAAGATGATGATACTAACTCTTATTATGATCTAAACCACAGTTTCCATCACGTTCACACTCACCATCAATCAAATTCTTTCAACATACCAAAAGATCATCATCATCATCAAAAACCAAAATCCAAATCATTTTCCCTGTTTGGATTACCCAAACGGAAAAAAGGTGAAAAAGAGGAGAAGGAGAAACAAAGGAAGATGAAATTCGATGTAAGCGAAGTTATAAAAAGATACATGAGGATGGTAAGGCCATTTTTATCGTTTAGAAATCGAAAAAACATGCAGTCGCACAGGCAAAATTTTTCATATTCAGGGAACTTGAGTTTTCGAGGGAAGAATAATAACAGTATGAGTAGTCATAAAGGGATTAAAAGAGGTGCATATTCAGCACCAGTATCGATGAAGAATTCACCAACAAATAGTGGATTGCTTGTAGCAACACCAGGGGGGAATTATGGTAATTCATCATCTTCTTCAAGTAGTGATAGTACTATGGAAGAATTACAAGCTGCTATTCAAGCTGCAATTGCTCATTGTAAGAAATCTAGTTCTTCAATGGAAGACAAGAAAATAATGAATGTATCATCATGAAGTAAAAAGGGTATAGTCCAGCTATGCACGAGGTTCGAGAAAGAGTCACATCGCAAGGGTCTATATTATACCCAATCTAGTCTAGGTTGTTTCTCTATGGCTTGGATATATAGCATTGGTCTAATGTTTTGAAAATGAATCTTGATCATTTTTATCCTCATTGGTAATGCTTATTTCTTGCATAGTTATTTTTTTTAATCCCTTGTGTATTATAATCATAAAGTAGATTTGTAAGTAATTGTTGTTTTTTTTTTTCACTACATGAGCTAAAAGTATGGATTGTTCATGCCAAGGCAAGTGGGCAACCATGTAGAATTTTTTGTTTTCATGTAGTAATTTTTTTAAAAAAATATTTATCAGCGTGTAGAAGTTAAACTCTTCCACAAAATTAATATTGTAATTGGTTATCGATTATCATTTCTTTACAATGTTGATAGGGATTAATTAGACCAATAAAAGAACAGTATAGGTCTCTTGTTTTGAATAAGAGAAAATTTCCTAAATTTTATTACTGCATGTTAGTTCAGTTGCTTTGTTATTTTGCGGTTGTTATTTTTCTTTTTATTCTGCTTTGATTACACTTCTTTTGATCCAAGGGTCTATTCGAAGTGATCGCTCTACGTGGCAAAGATAAGGGTTAAAGTCTATGTGTTGTGTCCTATTTTTTTCAAACCCTACTTGTGAATTAGATATGTTGTTGTTTTTGAATAAGAGAAAATCAAATGCCAAGAAAAATGACTTGGTTTGAACTTTGAACATCATTATGAAAAAAGAAAGAATGAATTTTGATGTATCTTGTTCTCTGTGGTACTTCTTTCTCGCATACTTATAATTGGGCTTCAAAGTTTGAGTGTCATTTTTTTTTTTGGTCAATTGTTGATTAGCGTCAATTTAGCCATCCATTAAAAGAATAGCATTGGTCTAATTAATATTTTGAAAGTTTGAAGTATTCAAAGTTTGTTAAGTAGTAAATTAATTGTCAATATCAATTGTCTTTCATTTAGGAATTGCAGATTAGCAATTAGACTTATAAATAAAATAATTACAAGTTTAAGTTTTATACACGAACAACATAAGACATATTTACACAATCAAGTCAGTAAAAGGTACTATAAAGACTATTTAAGAATTTTATTCAATGGTAACCTACAATAACATGTTAATGTAAAAAAATCATCATACCATCAACGCAAATCAGGGGTGTATTTCAAATCACATTCTTTAATTTTTGCTATTTCAAAAAATGATAAAAGGAAAACATTCGTAGCTCAATTGATTCATTGTCGGAGTCTTTTACTTTGTTGGTGACAGTTCTATTGCGCACCTCATTTTCAAAAATAAATAAATTATCGACATATAAACATCAGATTATTTTACATTATCTACTAAATGTGGAAGATGGAAATCAACATTCAACGTTTGCTGAAAAAATAAATATCTACAAATTACCTTGTTGCTTACGGTACTAGCCACTTCCACTCAATTTTATTTAATTTTTTTCGTTTTTTTGTTATAAATGTTTGAACTTGAATAAGAAAGTGATCTCAACTAAACGATTAAAATGATTGTTAGAGTTGTGATCCGAATTTTGCTGCTCCGATCCAGAAAGTTTTGCGGTGCGACCCATGTTTGTACACACGTATTATATAAGTTCATTTAGTGGGTCGTTTTCAATCTAACAAAATACGTCATTGAGACTATCTATGTCTCCAACCTTGTACTCCTCTCCTTCATAGTGAATTTCCTCTACCTCGAATCGTGATTTTCCTCGCAAGGGTTTCCACGTAAATTTATGTGTTCTTATTTTTCTTTTGCTTGTGATTTGCTTAATACTGTTCGATTCATAACAATGACTAATCAGCAGTTATGTTTAGCTAGGTACATATTTTTTTTCTTTTCTAGTTGGTATATATATTTATGAGTAACTTTTTTCTATATAGAAGAAGGCCCCTCCACCCCAAATAAAAACTAAATTAGGAAGAAGCTAGGGACCATTGAGGTTGTCTTAGAGTAATAATGGAAGAGAAAAATACATAGCATGTGTAACATGTTGCTTTCAATGTGTTCATGCACAACTCAACTTTTAAATTTTTCTTCAGTCCATTCTTCTTTTTGGTCTTTGGACAACTCTTCTTAATGGTGACTACCAAAGCCCCAAATCTTTCCTATCTTTCTATCCCTTTCATCTCATGCCATTGCCTACTACTTTCTATTATTCCCGTCTGTTGTAGTAGATAATCTGTTTTTGCTTTCAAAATTATCAATTTTGCATTTGAAAAGGACTTACTTGTAGATATCTTTACGATAATAGTATAAGAATGAATTAGCCTTATGAATTGAATCTTAAGTGGGAGGCTTAGCACACCAGCCTACCAATCAAAGAGGCTGAATGTAAGTGTAAGCTCACTAATTTGAAGCTCAAACATAATCTTGTTCATAGTTTTCTAGTTAAGTTAAGAAGATTATTTTGTGCAATCAGAGGCATTACGTATGTGAACCGTTTATAGGAATCTGTTGGCATTTCAATTTTCCTTCTCCTTTCAAAGAGAGCTAACACGAGTATTTTGGTTTGTAGGTATAATTAAACCTACTATTTCACTATTTTGGTTTGTAGGTATAATTAAACCTACTATTTCACTATGGAGAAGGAGTGAAAAGCCATGTGAAGTAAAAGAAGGGTCGTGACCATCGGCGACCATTAAGAACCTAATCGAAAGATGACACATAGAATGTATTTATGTAATACCAACGATGTATGTAACTTATGCTCATAAATTACACATAAATTTTATGCGGCTCAAGTTAAATGGATAGAAAAAGTAATGCACGCACACATTTGTCGTCTAATTATGTAAAGTGTAAAACTTAGGGATGCAGTTGGAGTATGTGGTGATTAGGGGTGGCAATTTCAGCTCGTATTTATGAAAAGAGTCCATTTAATCATATTTATTGAATTGGATCACTCATATTTCAAATGGGTAAATATGAACTTCAAGACATTTTAAAAGTTAGTACAAATATGGACAAAATTGGTAAAATATGAGTATCCATTTAAACACAGATCACCCACCCATGCTTTAAATTTCATTTTTTTTTCTTCTTTTCTAGTTTCTTTTCTTTTCTTTTCTTTTTTTTTGTTTTTTCTTTCTTTTTTTCTTTAATTTACTTTTTTTTCTTTTGCATTTTGTTTTTTCATTTTTTATTTATTTCTTATAATTTCTTTTTTTCTTTCTCATATTTTCATCTATTTTTTTTATTTCTTTTTCTTTGTAATTTTTTTTTTTCATTTTCTCCTTTCTCATTCTTATTTCATCATTCGTATTCACTTGAGACCTACATGAATTAATAAATATAAACTTCTAATTATCCCATTTGACCTATACAATTCATAGCATCTCTTATCAATTAAATATAATCTATATATAGTCTCTCCCATTTATTATTATTTTTTTATATCTTTTATTTCTCTTTTTTTTCTTTCATTTTTCCTTTAATTTACTATTTTTTTCTTTCTTTTTACCTTTAGTTTACTTTTTTTTTTTCCACTTATTTTTTACTCGTTTCTTACACTTTTTTCTTTCTTATTTTTCATCAATTTTTTTTT